>NW_006922466.1:11180-12304 GCF_000298275.1 Orycteropus afer afer
TGAGTAAAATTAAAATTAAATATAAGTGAGGAAATAAGAATAGAAAATAGAAAACAAAACAATAGAGAATATCTGCTAAACCAAAGCTGCATTTATTTAAAATGACAGACTTTAGATTTTAGAAAAATATTAAGTTTAGAGAAAAATTGTGCAGAAAGTAGAGAGAGATCCCATATAGCCCTCTCAAACATATATTGTTTCTTCTGTTGTTTACTTCTTGTATTGGTATGGTACAAGTATTACAAAAAAACCAAAAACCAAACTCACTGCCTTTCCAGTCGGGTCAAGTCAGAGCGACCCCTCCTTGAGTTTCCACAGTGGTATCACTATGGAAGTAGATTGTTCAGCCTTCCTTCAGAAGAGTGGCTGGTGGGTTTGAAACTCCAGCCTTCTGGTTAGCAGGCAAATGCCTTAGGCTCTACACCATCAGAGCTTGTTACACCTAAGAAAAAATATGTATATATTATTACTAATAAAGTCCATAATTTACTTTATTTCACTCTTTGTGTTACACAAGTCCATAGATTTTAATAAATGAAAAGTCCTAAATATCCACCACTATGTTGGTAGACAAAATCAGCCTTACTCATATGGATAAGGTAAAGCTTTCCAGACCTCCATTAACTGACATGGCTCCACTCAAATTGAGGAGAAACAGCTGAAATATCCATTAATAATTGGAACATGGATTGTACGAAGTATGAATCTAGGAAAATTGGAACTTGTCAAAAATGAAATGGAACGCATAAAGATTGATATCCTAAGCATTAGTGAGCTGAAATGGACTGGTTTGGCCATTTTGAATCAGACAACCATAGGATCTACTATGCCGGGAACAACAGTTTAAAGAGGATGGACATGGCAGTCATCATCACAAAGGAAATTGCAAGATCTGTCCCGAAGTACAGTGCTGTCAGTGATAGGATAATATCCATGTGCCTACAAGGAAGACCTGTTAATATGGCTATTATTCAAATTTATGCACCAACCACCAAAGCCAAAGATGAGGAAATTGAAGATTTTTATCAACTTTTGCAGTCAGAAATTGACCGAACATGCAATCAGGATGTGTTAATTATCACTGGTGACTGGAATGCAAAAGTTGCAAACATAGAAGAATCACC
>NW_006922466.1:14347-14859 GCF_000298275.1 Orycteropus afer afer
AGTATGGATTACATCTCAATATAAAGAAGACAAAAATCCTCACAACTGGACTAATAAGCAGCATCATTATTAAATGGAATGGCAGTGGGTTGGTGGGTTTAGCATATTTAAGCGATCAATATTTAATGACACCAAATGCTAAGATTAAACATTGAAATAGTTCTATAGAAAGAAATTTGAAAAAACATGTGTATGTTACAGAACATACACCTACACTTGTAGAACTATTGTTTGCCAACCCTATACATGGTCTTCAGTTCACTCCCCACTGCATAGACATACCTAATAGTTTAGCCTGTCCACACATCTATCCACCTTTGTACCCATATTCTGTAAGAATTCCAAGGGATATAGTAGAGCTGACAAGGGACAATGTTGTAGTCACTTCTTGATCACAGCCAGCTACCCAGAGGGACCGAGTAGTTGAACCAGTGGGCTCAGGACCATAGTTGCAGGGGATGTCAAATTCAATTGCAATAACATACTGCACAAAACATTGTTCCACCTCCTAC
>NW_006922466.1:15334-16468 GCF_000298275.1 Orycteropus afer afer
GGAGTGCATGGAAGGATGGACACAGGGATGAGGTAACTACCAGGAGGAAGTGGGAGGGGAGCTGTTGCATTGGGGTAAATTGTAGTCAATGCCGTGATACAAAGTGTATGTGAACTGCAGTATGGAAAGTGAATTTGCTCTGTAAACTTTCACCCAAATCACACACACAAAAAAAGAAAAACAAGCTGTTACAATAAAAATATGAATATTTTATATCTTGTTGTTGTTATGTGCCATTGAGTCGGACCCGACTTATAGCGACTGCTCCTTGGGTTGCCGAGGCAGTATCACTGCAGAAGTAGATTGCCCAGTCGTCCTTCCAAGTAGTGGCTGGTGGGTTTGAACTGACAGCCTTCTGGTTAGCAGTCAAGTGCCTTAGGCACTAAGCTACCAGAGCTCATATTATATATCTTAGCAGTTCCTTATCTTGTTTATTCTTTAAAGAACATCTTTATATAGGCGCAATAAAACAATGTCATAGAAGCTTTTATAACAAATAATAATAATAATAACTAGAAAAATAAGACAACATTAATTCCATTATTTGGAAAATACATAAATTTAGGGTACACTCATTTTGAAATTCAATGTAACAATAAAATTTATGGAAATAGTTTCTACACACACTTATATAGATAGAATAAAAAAATCTAGTGCCTCATGCTCACAGCCCTTGCTATACTTGCATTCATTGTTGCAGCTACTGTGTCAATCCATCTCCTTGAGAGTCTTCCCCTTTTTCTCTGACATTAGACTTTATTAAGCATGATATCTTTCTCCATGGACTGGTTCCTTCTGACCACATGACCAAAGTAGATGGAAAAATTTCGCCATTCTCACTGCCAAGGAGCATTTCAGTTGCACTTCTTATAGGACAGATTTGTTCATTCATCTGGCAGTCTATGATATTTTCAGTATTTTTAATGAACACAATTCAGAGGCATCAAGTCTTCCTTATTCATTGTCCTTAGACTACAGAGTGACATATTTGCTCCTCAACACTTTATAGACATCTTTTGCAGCAGATTTTCCCAGTGCAAATGACATCTGATTTCTTAACTGCTGCTTTCATGGGCATTGATCATGGATCTAAGTAAAATCAAATTCCAGACAGCTTCAGTCTTTTCTCCATTT
>NW_006922466.1:16911-21697 GCF_000298275.1 Orycteropus afer afer
AAATGATCAGGGAAAACTTTATGAATAGAACATAGACAAAAACCAAAAATCACTGCCATAGAATTGATTTCAACTCATAGTGACCCCCAATGGTTTCCCAAGGCAGTAAATCTTTATAGAAATAGATTGCCTCATTTTCCTTGCATGGGGTGGCTGGTGGGTTTGAACTTCCAAGCTTCTGATTAGCCATCAAATTCCTTAGGCATTGACTTACCAGAACTCCAAAATATATTCTTAGGGAGGTAATATCTGTGAATATACACACCAAACAGATAACTAAAACCAAACCAAACTCACTGCCATGTAGTCGGATCCAACTCATAGCAACCTTTCCTTCAGTTTCCCAGGTGGTATCACTACAGAAGTAGACTGCCTAAACTTCCTTTCGAGGAGTGGCTGGTGGGTTTGAACCACCAGCCTTCTAGTTAGCAGTCAAATGCCTTAGGCATTACACCACCAGAGTCCCTAAACAGATAAGTGATACCTAAATGAGAGATAATGGAAAGGCTAAAATTGGTAGCGTTGTGAAAGGATATTCATATTTAAGAATACCATTTTAATTTTATAATTAGTAATCACTTTAATGGTATATCCAAGATTTATGTTTGAAAGCAAATGACTGTATAGAAACATTCTCCAGCATCATCATACTATTTAATTACTTGAGATTGATGAAATTTGATTCACAATATTGAGTGGAGCCTTGTAACCACATAGTTAGATATTATGACATATGAAAAATGAGCTAGATGTCATCAGTACCTTAACTATAGTGGAAGTAAAATGCATAAAAGGAGTATTTTGAAATAGACAGATTGGTAATTAATTGGATTGTATGAGTAGTGGTGAGGAAAATCAATTATATTACAATTAATCTGAAGTTTGTGGAACTGTACACAATGTGGTGCCTAATCAAGTTCATAGCAAGATTACAAATGCTAGGAGAATTTTTTTTTTCTTTGACAATATTATGATTCTGGTCAATGCACAAAAATCATAAACATTTTGTTTCTTTACTTGTAACATATTCATGCTGTTGTTGTTGTTGTTATGTGCCGTCGAGTCGGCCCCAACTCATAGCGACCCCTCCTTGGGTTTCCCAGGCAGTATCACTACGGAAGTAGGATTGCCCAACCTTCCTTCCGAGGAGTGGCTGGTGGGTTTAAACCACCAGCCTTCTGGTTAGCAGTCAAATGCTTTAGCCACTATGCTACCAGAGCTCCTAACATATTCATATCAGTATTTATCTCATATAAATATATTGTAATAAAAATAAAATATATTAAGTAGCTTATAGATGACAACAGATTGATAGTTGAAGTAAATTATAGATGGCAAAGTCTCTCGCAAACTAGAAATGTAGAAACCATGTAATCCAATTTGCCTTCTTGAACATTTATCATGAGATAAATCGATTGAGTGACCAGAATTATCTGACAGCAACTGGTAAGAAGATGACAAGAAAGAGGAGACACAGAAGGGGTGGGTTAATAGGTCCTAAAACTGGTGACTCATAGATACAAAGGGAGAACAAAAGTCATGGACATTAAAAAAAAAATCTATACACACAAATAAATTAAAGCAGATTGTACATACTTGGATATTTTATATTAAAAAAAAAAAATCCGTTTGAGAATTGTGATATATGGATGCTAATGAATTACTTAGGAGCTTTGGTAGTGTAGTACCTAAAGCACTTGACTACTAACCAGGAGGCTGGAGGTTCAAACCCACGAGCCACTGCTGGGAAGGAAGATGGGGCAATCTACTTCTGTAGTGATATCACCTCAGAAACCCAAGGAGGGGTTGCTATGAGTCAAATCTGACTTGATAACACATAACAACAACACAACAGTAAATTACTTTGGAAAACATTAAAATATACAGCATTAATAGCAATTATGATGTAATAAACATCATAGCCATTGGAGAGTTTTTAAAAAGTTAAAATATGTATATTTAAATACAAATTATTTAATATGTACATGATTTTTTAGCTCATATTATTTATAAACTCAGAATTTGCAACTCAACAATTATTTTGTAAAATTCACTATGGAATTTCACAACATAGAATTTTCAAAGCTGTCACATGTTTGAAGCAGATCACCAGACCTTTTTCTTTTTAGGTACTTCTGGGTAGATTTGAACTTTTTGGTTCACAATCAAGCACTTAACAACCCAGGACTCCTACTACACATTTTGTGATTTGTAATTTGATACTGGTAGCAAAGTATTTTATTTGTTATGTAAACAAAATTGTTGGATAGAGGAAGATATCACAGGCAACAATTATTGGCAGAATACTAATTAGGACCAATATGATCTATTAGTTAGTTCAAAACAAAAGATAAATTGCTTGATTTTTTTTTTTCTTTAAATCTTACTTTGAGCTAAACAGATGGGACATGAAAATACATAAAAATTAGTGAAATGATAGTTTTCTTAATGAAATTAGAGAACTAATCTATTTTTGACCATTTAAATTATCAAAAAACTATACATATTTACCCTGAGAAAGTTATTCCTACCAAATTAATTACAAATAAAATAAAACAAATAATTTAGATACATGGATAGATAGATAGATAGGAAGACAGATTTTATTATCAAACTAATATTATAAAATCAGCTCAAATTCATTCTTCAGAGTCTTGGTATTTTTTTTTAATCATATCAATTCATCTCATCCACTTTGGTCATGTTGTTAGAAGGGACAATTTCCTGGTGAAAGATATCATGCTTGGTAAAGGAGAGGGTCAGTGAAAAAGGGGAAAACCCTCAACAAGATGAATTGACACAGTGGCTGCAATGATGTGCTCAAGTATAACAAGCATTTTGGGATTGAGAGGATGGTGCAGGATCAAGCATGATGTTCTGTTGTATACAAGACAGTTTACTTCTTGATTGCAAATAAATGCCTTGTATGTTAAAGAAGGAGCTTCGCTGGCATAGTGCCTAAGGCACTTGACTGCCAACCAGAAGGCTGGCAGTTCAAACCCACCAGCTACTCCTGGGAAGGAAGGTTGGGCAATCTATTCCCTTAATGATACTGCCTCGGAAACCCAAGGAGGGGTTGCTATGAGTTGTGTCCGACTCCACGGCACATAACAACAACAACATTAGTTGTGGCTCACACGATGGCAACTGACAACAAAAAGAACTGAATATAATGCACGTAATAATAACGATAAATTAAAATTTCAACATTGTACATTGCTATTGTTAGGTGTCATTGACTTGGCTCCAACTCTTAGCAATCCCAACTCATAATGACCCTATTTACAACAGAAGGAAACACTACCCAGTCTTGTGTGCCAGCCTCACAACCCTCACCACACCTGTGTCCATTGTTGCAGCCATTGTGTCAAACCATTTCATTGAGAGCTGTTCCCTTTTTTACAAAACATGATATCCTTCTCCAGTGAATGGTTCCTTCTGATAACATGACCAAAGTAGGTGAGACAAAGTCTGGGCATTGTCACTTCCAAGGAGCTTTCTGGCTGCACATCTTGAGGACAGATTTGTTACTTTTTGGCAGTCCATGGTACTTTCAGTAGCCTTTGCCAAAACCACAACTCAAAAGCACCAACTCTTCTTCTGTCTTCCTTATTCATCGTCAAGCTCTCACATGCATATGAAGTGATTGAAAACACCATGGCTTGGATGAGGCACACCTTAGTCTTCAAGGAGACATTTTTTCTCTTCATGTGAAAGATGTCTTTTGCAGCAGATTTGTCCAGTGCAATACATTGTCTGATGTTTAGACTGCTGCTTCCATTGATGTTGATTGTGGAACCAAATAATATGAAATCTTCAACAGCTTCAACCTTTTCTCCATTTATTGTGATGCTGCTTATTAATCCAGTTGTGAGGGTTTTTGTTTCATTATGTTGAGATATAATCCATACTGCAGACTGAAGTCTTTAATCTTTATCAGTAAGTGTTTCAACTCATTTTCAATTTCAATAAGTAAAGCTGTGTCGTCTGCTTATCGCAGGTTGTTGTTGAGTCTTCCCCCAATCCTGATGCCACAGTCTTCTCCACATAGTCTATCTTCTTGGGTTATTTGTTCAGCATACAGAATGAGTAACTATGATGAAAAGATACAACCCCGACACACTCCCTTCCTGATTTTAAACCATGTGTTTTAGGAGGAACATATATGGATCTAAAAGGGGTAAAATATCAGAATGAACAGGTAAAAAATGTATCTGGTACTTACATTTTGACACTTGATATTCCTAAACTCAATATTTGTGCTTTTGGAAGATTATTGACTAAGTATATCATTATAGTTGGTAGTAATAAGACAGTTTGCTTCTCATTTGCAAATAAATGCCTGTAGTTTCTTCCTCTAGCCAACAATTTTGTTTACATAGCAAATAAAATATTTTGCTACCAGGATCAAAGAACAAATCACAAAATGTGCAGTAGGGGTCCTGGTTCATTAAGTGTTTGATTGTGAACCAAAAAGATCAAATCTACCCAGAAGTAACTCAAAAGAAAGACCTGGTGATCTGCTTCAAACAGGCGACAGCTTTGAAAATCCGTTGTGAAACTGTACTCTGAAACACACGAGGTGCCTATGAGTTTGAATCAACCCAGATGTATCAATCTCTCATTAAAGAGAGTTAAGTCTCATTAAAGACTTTCTGAGTAAGACCTCTGTATAATCATGTTATTGGAAGCAAGAATGGCCAGACTTTGTCTCACCTATTTTGGTCATGTTGTAAGAAGTGACCATTCCCTGGAGAAGGATGTCATGCTTGGTAGGGTGGAGGGT
>NW_006922466.1:23112-25387 GCF_000298275.1 Orycteropus afer afer
AACAACAACAACAACAACAAGTTTGCTGAGACAAAAGCTTGACGCACTTACCATGAAGATAAAAGAGTACAGCTTTCAGTATGGATTACACCTAAAGAAAAAGTAAACAAAAATTCTCAAACTAAACTAATAAGCAACATCATAGTAAACTGACAAAATACTGAAATTTCCATGGATTTCATTTTACTTGGATCCGTAATCAGTGTTCAATCATGCAGCAGTCAAGAAATAAAATGACATATTGCATTGGCCAGGTCTGAAGAAAACCTCTTTAAAATGCTAAAAAGCAAAGATGTCAGTTAAAAGACTAAGGTGCCCCTGAGCCACCATGGTATTTTCAATTATCTCATATGCATATGAAAGCTGAAGAATGAATAAGAAAGACTGAAGAAGAATTGATGTATTTGAATTATGATATTGGGAAAGAACGTTGAGTATACCATGGACTGCCAAAGTGTGAACAAATGTGTTAGGAGAAGTCCAGGCAGAATTCAACTTAGAAACAAGGATGGAAAGACTTCATCTTCTGTATGTTGGACATATCAGGAGGGACCAGTCCCTGGCGGACAGCATGCTTGGTAAAATAGAGGGTAAATGAAAAACAAGAAGACCTTCAACAAGATGGATTGACACAGTGGCTGCAACAACAGTCTGAAACAGCAACAGTTGTATGGTACAGGATCAGGCAGTGCTTTGTTCTATTGTAAATTGGTTGATATGAGTCAGAACCCTTTCAGCAGCACCTAACAACAACAAAATGGTGTTAGTCCCTAAAAGGTGCAAACAATTTATGTGCTCAGCTGCTAATCAAGATGTTGATGTTTCTACTCCACCCAGAGTCACCTTGAAAAAGGCCTGGTCATTTACTTCTAAAAATCCACACATTGAAGTCCCTATAGAGCATAATTCTACTCTCACACACGTGAGGTTATCATTAGATGGAATTGACTTAATAGTAATAGTTTAACTGAAACATATGTATTTTTTCAGTTTTCTTCAAATAATTTTAATATGGAGCTAACATTCTTACACAACAAATGTTACATGCTTACAAACAAACATTTTGTCTGTTTTTCCAAATATCTATCTTAATGAGAAACTGAAAGAATTTCAAATCAATGTTTGAGTTTTATAGAAACATGACTGCCTAATGGTTCTTCCTATTATACATAAAAAATGATAATTTGGAAGTGAAGTTCATATTAGCCATTTAGTAAACCATTTGATAAATATTTTTGTCTTGTCCTGCCACCAGTAATGAACAGCTTAACAATGTAAGAAAGTTGAATGACAAGCAAAAAACAAAAAAAAAAGTGGAGGGGAGTGATAAGAATAAAGAAAACGTAATATACAGGCAAGTTTTCTTCTCTGTTATAAAAATACTCAAGAAGTGGAAAATAACACACATGGGAGCAAAGGCATGACTACTAATGGTTTGCAATACACACCAGAAAGCAATCAGACTCACTGTAGACAGAACACAACTAAATAACTCCCATATTACACATATAAATACTTAAAATGCAGGATGATTTATTTGAAATACCATTTTAGAAACAAGGTACACAGATACTTTGGAATTTAACTAAATTTTTATTACTCAAATACCAAAATTTTAAAAAGGCAGTATTAAATTTGAACCTAGATATGTGTGATCCCAAAGCTCACATTAAAATGACTATGCATTATTAGTTATCATGCTTGGTAGGAAAAAATATTAACGAAGAACTCATAACTTTGTTATCCTTTAACAGTACAGAGCAAAAGGAAAAGAAAATGAGCTTTCAATGGTATGAGTTAATGTACCAGTAAAGAGTAGTCACTTGTGCAGAAGTATGAAAAGCATATTATAATTGTTATCAATAAGCTAACCAGATATTAAGTTTACAGGAACAATTAAATTAGGACACAAATAGTTTTAAAATTGTTTCAGGAAATATCAGACTCTTTTCTAGGTCAGATGTGACTGTCAAAAAGATTAATATCATCTTATAATTTTATGAAAAAATATAGAAAAATAATCAATAATCACTTTCAATTCATCCAATTTATTGAATCTATGTGATTAAAAGTATGTATGGCAAAGGTATAACTAAATTTACTAGAAATTCATAGCATTTTAAAGAAGATAAGAACTAAATGCAAATTAATTGAATATACAATTTTCACACCAAAGTAAAATTAAATGTTTAGTCCAAGAAGGTTTGGTTCGCCCAAGTAGGAGAATTCAACTAAACCACTGAATTGAAAAATATTATTGAACTGCATATTCTCA
>NW_006922466.1:25632-27116 GCF_000298275.1 Orycteropus afer afer
GTATTCAAAGACGGAATGCAAATAAACCTGAAAATAAAATAATTGAGTGTATTTTATGCAAAACGTTCAATATCTCATTAAAAACAAGTAACTGTTATTAAGGGAGACTTAAATTGGACTCACTGACTAGATGGAAGTAAAGAGAATCAGAAAAGAGGATTCATACAGGTAAAACATAATGATTAAAATAATCTCTTAGATCTAATTTACAGAGTGATTTGATTATTTTACTGAAGTTTATTAAAATATAATAGAGTTTAGAAGAAAAGAATTGGGTATTTTGAACTACCTCAGTGTGCTTTTTAATAGATCTGTCAGCACCATTTTCTCACCTATCAGTTATAGAGGTCACACTTGTAGCATCTCCATGGCATCTTGGCAATAATTGCTGTTTCTGTTACACCATTCCTACTTAATTGAGGTTACTACAAGAGTTCTTACTGTCTAAAGTGACCAACTTATGAATTGAAAATTTATACTTACTCATTTGCTCTGCAGAACATACTAAAAACAAGCAAACAAAAATACCCACCAAATCTGTGGCTGTTGAGTTGATTCTAACTTATGGTGACCACATGTATTACAGAGTAGAACTGCCCCATAGGGTTTTATTTGGCTGTAATCTTCATGAACAAAGATTGTCAGACTGTTCTTCCATGGTGTCCTTGAGTGTGATCAGACCATCAAACTTTAGGTCAGTAGTCAACAGCAAAGCATTCGCACCAACAAAAAGCTATTACCAGATTCCGTGACAAAGGGTTATTATATCTATTTTGTTGCACTAAGATACCCTAAGAACACAAGTTATCATCCTGCAGATGAGTAAAGAGAGTTTTCCTCAGAAATGGATGGGTTTAAAGCCTTAGATCTTTTCCTCTTTTTTAGGAGACAGGTGATTATAAAAAAACAAGCTTCTCTATTTATTAATTAAAGACACAGGAGGGAGAGGGCCTGAGTCACCTAAGAGACCACATAATATATTAATCTCTTAAATCAGTATTCTGATCTTTCTCCTTGAATCAAATAATAGCTCATATCATCTCCACATTTATCATGAAAGTTACGTCAAAACAAGAGTAAATGTAGTGCAATGATAGGACTGACTGGTGATGACCACTAGGAGAAACTTGGACTATCTTTCTAGCTGTTGTCCTTAACCAAACACAGTATTTGTGTGGTGCCATTAATGTGTCTGATTACACTGATATGCTTTCTGGTGTCAGGTTACTGTCCTTTTCCTGGGATAAAACTTAATTAGTCACATTGCATTTTATTGTGAACAAATAGTTGAGTTCAGTGAGCTGATCATTCTTCTAAGGATTTATGTTTATTAATTTCATAAGGGACACTGATTTATACTATTTACCTTTTCAATAGTCATTATCAAATTTAGTTCCAAATGCCCATTAAATGAAGTGGGTAGTTTTCCTCATTTATTATTCTCTAGGAGCTCTGGTAGCATAGTGCCTAAGGCACTTGACTGC
>NW_006922466.1:27594-28665 GCF_000298275.1 Orycteropus afer afer
TTGCACCCTGTAAGCAAAGCCTAAGTCCAAGAACTTGGGAAAAATAGAACACATAAAAACTCAGTAATTCAGACTAACTCATGAAGGCAACAAAAATTCTTGAAAATTACAATTAAAACATGGAGAAATGACAATAGTAGTGGTGATTTTCCTTTCTAAAATTCTATTTTACTTTTTTTTTAAATTTAAATGTAATAATCAACAAAAGATATAGATATGCTTGGCTAAAGACTGAAAGATAATATTAAACATGGGAACCATATTTTGTGTTGGTACAACAAAATATTTGTTAATTTTTCTCTCAAGTTGTACTATGTCCTCATTTTAAAAAGTAGGAAAGAACTGAATTTATAGTATTTTTTGTTGTACTTGGGTGAGACCCCATGTGAAGAGTAGAAAGCCACACAGGGTTTTCTTGTTTATAATCTTTATTATTATTTGGGTGAATGTTTACAGAGAAAATTCATTTTCTGTTCAACAGTACATACACATTTTGTTTCATGACAATGATTGCAATCTCCATAATATAACAGCTCTCTCCCCAGTTCCATAGTTCATGTGGTTACCTTTTCATGATTCAAGTTTGTTATTTTAAAATCCTTCTTATAGGTAGAGATAATACTCAGCTAACAGCACGGTATGCTTATCGCTTGGTGGAGGCTCCAAAGTAACCTATATGCCAGGCAGCTTTGCCAGAATGTCCATATCTATTAGATCCAAGGCATACCCATGAGGAAATTCCCTTTCAAGGGACTGGCTGTTCACAGTAGATCTCATCATGCAGTTGAATACATTATATCAAACCTAATCATTTGGGATGACTACATCATCACATAACTACCCAACTGCTTCATAACTGTCAAACCACTGAGAAACATGGTCCAGGCAAGTTAAGTCACAACCTTAAGTATCATATCCAGAATATGATCTGTTTATATATATACTATGTGCACATTGGAAAGAGTGTGTTTTGACTTTTTTTGTAGCACTGTGTTCTATATATGTTATTTAGTACTAGTTGTTCAATAGTGTTTCTCATCTTTTATATCTTTACTGATTGTTTTTCTACAT
>NW_006922466.1:29204-29761 GCF_000298275.1 Orycteropus afer afer
GTCCTCTTTTTTATTTTGAGGTGAAAGTTTATCATTTTTCTTTGAGGTTACCCTGTGATTTATAATTTTCTTCCTAAGTTTGGAACAGTCCACTCTATCTTGTAGTTGTCTTGACTACCTTACCATTTAGAAGTTCCATGACAACACAATTTTTTCCTACTTTTTGGTTTGTACTTGTCCTCATTTGTCAGCTGATGTCTCCAGTTCCTTGTTTACAATCTTGTAGGCTTATTTACTTTGGATACTTTCATACCTGGGTTGATTTCTCAGTTATGTTATCATGTGTGTTAATAGGCAGTTGCTGTATGTTGTTGGTTCTAAGTCCAAAGGACTCCCTTCAGTATCTCTTGTGAGGTTGGTCAGGTTTTAATAATTTCCCTTATTTCTGCTTATCTGGAAGTGTCTTTATTTCACCATCATATTTGTGGGCAGTTTTGAATTTTTTTTTTTTTTTCTTTCAGAATTTTATATATACATCAATTGTCTTCTTGCCTCCATGGCTTCTGCTGAGAAATCCGACCTTAGTCTTATTTGTTATCCCTTGTAGTTATTTATTT
>NW_006922466.1:33766-35204 GCF_000298275.1 Orycteropus afer afer
TGGCATCATGACAATGTTGAAAATCTTAAACATTCCACAAACAAATTTATAAAATCTAATAAGAGAGTAAATGAGTTCAGTAATATTCCAGAATTTGTATTTTGTATACATATACCACTAGTAGTGAATCAGTTTGTGATACTGTGGTGGCTTAAATGTTGCTGTTTGGCTGGAGGTTATGTTGCCATATGTCAAATACCAGCAGGGTCTCTCATAGTGGACAGGTTTCAGTGAAGCTTCCAGACTAAGAGACTTGGAAGCAGGAAGAGGCCATCCGTCTCTCAAATAATTGGCCAGTGAGAACCTTATAAATAGCAGTGAAACACTGTCTGCTGTGGTACTGGAAAACTTTATGAATAGTCTTGAAACATTTTCCAATATAGTGCCAGAAGATGAGCCCCTCGGTTTAGAAGGCACTAAAAATATGATTAGGGAAGAACTGCTTTCTCAAAGTAGAGTTGACATTAATGAAGTGAATGGAGTAAAGCTTTTGGGACCTCGATTTACTCATGGCACAAGACTCCAAATGGGAAGAAACAACAGCAGACATCCATTAATAATTAGAATATGCAATGTATGAAATATGAATGTATGAGTAGAGGCTATCAAAAATAGAATGGAACACTTAAAGATCAATATCTCAGGCATCAGTAAGCAGAAATGGACTGGTTTGGGCCATTTTGAATCAGACAATCATATGATCTACTATTCTGGGGATGACAAACTGAAGAGAAATGGCATAGTATTCACTGTCACAAAAAATGTTTCAGGATCTATTATGAAGCACAATGCTGTCTGCAATAGGATAATACCTATATGCTTACAAGGAAGAACAGTTAATACTACTATTATTCAAATTTACTCACCATGCACTAAAGTCAAAGTTGAGGAAATAGAAGATTTTTTGCCAACTTTTGCAATCTGAAATTGACAAAAAAATAGAATAAAAGTATATTGAAGATTATTGATGATTGGAATGCAAAAGTTTGAAACAAAGAAGAATCATCAATATGACCTTGGTGAAAGAACACTGGAGAGTGCATGAAATAATTTTTTAAGACCAATGACTTACTCATTGCAAATACATTTTATCATCAGCATAAATGGTTGCTATGAACATGGACCTTGCCAGATGGAATACAGGAATCAGATTCACTACGTATGTGGAAGGAGATGATGAGAAAGCTCAATATCTTAAGCCACCACAAGGCCAGGAGCTGACTGTGGAAGAAACCATCAATTGCTCATATCCAAGTTCAAGATGAAGCTCAAGACAATTAAAACAAGTCCATGAGAGATGAAATATGACATTTATTATATTCCACCTGAATTTTGGGGACCATCAGAAGAATAGATTTGAAGACTGACCACCAATGACAAAAGCCAGAGGTGTTGCGGGATGACATCAAGAATGTCATCTGTGAAGAAAGCAAAAGTT
>NW_006922466.1:35439-37449 GCF_000298275.1 Orycteropus afer afer
TTGATTGATGTAGAAAATACCAAAAGAAGATGGAAGGAATACACAGAATCACTGTACTAAAAGAAAAATTGGTTGATGTTCATCTGTCTTGGCAGGTGAAATATAATCAAGAACCAATGATACTGAAGGAAGGAGTGGATGCTGAATGATGAAACTGGTGAAAAACAAAGCTTCAGTAATTGACAGAATACCCATTGAGATGCTTCAACAAAGGGATGCCACCAAAAAGTAGATGTCTACGCCAAAATTTGGAAGACAGCTACCAAGGCCAATTGTCTGGAAGATATCCTTATTTTATCCATTCCAAAGAAAGGTGATTTAACAGAAAGCAAAAATTATCAAGCAATGTCATTAATATTAGGCAAATAAAATTTTGCTGAAGATAATTTAAAAATGGTTGTAGCAGTACATTGACAGGGAACTTCCAGAAGTGCAAGCTGTATTTAGAACAGCAAATGGAATGGAGGATATCATTGCTGATGTCAGATGTATCTTAGCTGAAAGCAAAGGATACCAGAAAGATGTTTACTAGTGTTTTACTGCCTATGCCTACGCATTTAACAATGTGGATCATAACAATTTATGGGTAGCATTGAGAAGAATGGAAATTCCAGAACATTTAATTGTGCTCATGAGGAACCTGTACATAGATCAGGAGGCTGTTCAAACATAAAGAGGGAAAATTACATGCTTTAAAGTCAGGAAGACTGTATATCAGGGATTTACCTTTTACCATACTTTTTCAGTCTGTATTCTGAGCAAATAATTTGAGAAGCTGGACTATGTGAAGAAGAATGGGACTTTGACATTGGAGGAAACCTCATTAATAAGCTGCAATATGCAGACAATGCAAACATGCTTGCTAAAGTGAAGGTAACTTGAGGCACTTACTGATGAAGATTAAAGACTACAGTCTACTGTATGGATTGCACCTCAACATGAAGAAAATATAAATCTTCACATCTGGACCAATCAGCAGCATCACAACAAATGGAGAAAAGGTTGAAGTTGTCAATTATTTTGTATTCCGTGATTCCACAATCAACACCAATGGAATCAGCAGTCAAGATAAAAGATGTCATATTTGACTGGGCAAATAAGCTGCAAAATACCCCTGAAAGTGCTGAAGAGCAAAGATATATCTTTCAACTGAGGTGCAAAGAACCCAAGCCATGGTGTTTTCAATCATCTCATATATATGGGAAAGCTAGACAGTCGATAAGGAAGACCGAAGAAGAGTTGATGCTCTTGAGTTGTGTTGGTGAAGAATACTGAAATTACCCTGGACTGTCAAAAGAATGAACAAATCTGTGTCAGATGAAGTGCAGCCGGAATGCTCCTTAGAAGTGAGAATGGCCAGACTTTGTCTCACCTACTTTGGTCATGCTGTAAGAAGGGACCACTTCCTGGGGAAAGATATCACTCTTGGTCAAGTGGAAAGTCAGCTGAAAAGGGGAATACTCTCAATGTGATAGATTCACACAGGGACTGCAACAATGGACTCAAGTATGTCAAGAATTGTAAGGATGGCTCAGGACCAGGCATTGTTTTGTTCTATTGTTCATTGAGATGCTAAGTATTGGAGCAGACTCAATGGCACCTACCAACAACAATAATATGGATGGTTTGTAAACTAAAAACTGTGAAATAGTACTCAGAAAAAATAAATACCATTATTGTTATTCAGTAAATGAAGACTAAAATCACAATGTTATTTTCTACACACACAATGCTGAACTGAAAACAAAACAAAACTGACAATGTTAAATTTGGTGAGGATGTGGAGCAACTGTTCTCTGATACCACTATTGCACTATAAATTGGTACAACTACTTTGGAAAACATTTTGGTATTTTCACAATAGTTAAACACAAACTTAGTATATTTGACTTTCTGCTATGTACCCAAGAGTAATAAGAGAATATGGCCATAATAAAACTTGACTACAAATATTTATTTGTAATAGGCATGAATTAGAAACAACTGTGATATACATCAGGAGAGAAATAA
>NW_006922466.1:38052-42436 GCF_000298275.1 Orycteropus afer afer
ACATGGATTGAATTCTGTCCCCCCGAAATATGTATCAACTGGTTTGGGCCATGATTGTCAGTGGTTTGGCAGTTATGTAATGATGTAATTTGACAATTATGTACTGATATAATTATCCCCATGATCTGATATGATGAGACAATCAATTAAAAGATGATTAGAATGGAATACAATGCCCTTACTCAGATCACAGCCTTTGTCCTCTGTAAGGGCAGTTTCCCAGTGTTGTAACCTGTATCACCTTTTATTTAATAAGAGCTAAAAGGAGAGAGAAGTGAGAAGGAGGGACATTAGCACCACCAAGAAAGAAGAACCAGAGGCAGAGCATGTCCTTCGGATCCATGGTCCCTGTGCTGAGAACTTCCTAGATTCAGGGGAAAATTGATGCCAAGACACATGTTGATCTGCAAGGAACTCCAGAACCACAACAAATGTTGAAAGGAATCTAAGACATTCTCCATAGCAGACAGAAAGAGAAAGCCTTCCTCTAGATCTAGCACATTGAGTTTGGACTTCTAGCCTCCTGAACTTGGAGAAAATAAGCTTGCTTGTTAAATCCATCCTCTTGTCGTATTTCTTTTATAGTAGCACAAGATAATTAAGAAAGCCTCTTAACGTCTCACTCTAAATATCATAGAATGTCCTTCTCTTATCTGTACTGAAGATTTATGTTGAACATCAATATGACCCTACTGAAATGGTTAATTTTAATGTACATAAACTGTTAAACTATAGTGCTTCTGCCTACTATTAATTATAAAGCAAATCTGAATATATTTATTAACTAACGCAACATTATTTTAGCATTAATTGAAAATGTTACATCAATCACATTGAGATTTTTCTTTTTTACATAATTTACAGAAATGAAAATATTATTAGCTACAGCCATTAATACTACATTTACAATTGTCCTCATACCATTTTTTTCTGTTAATCATCTGGAAACTTTTTATTGTCTCTATTCTTCTATCTCTATATTTTTATTGTTCATTTTAAAATAAAGTGTACGAAAGTCTCCGTATGTCTAATGAATTTGTTAAACTCATGTCAGAAAGCTAATCCCTTTTAAAGAAATATACTTATCAACCAAATGAGGGACCGTGTAAAAAGTGTATCTATTTTTTGAAGAAGTATACTTCATATTTGTTTTAAATACTATTTCTTCCCTTCTGTTCCCTTTCTCCTTCTCCATCCTCCCTCCCTTGCTCCATCCCATTCTTCCCTCCCTCCTTCTCTCTCTCTCTGTCTTTCTTTCGGTCTCTCTTTTCTCTTTCTTCAACAATTGGAAAAAAAACAAATGACAACAAAATAAACCAACATAATATGTGCTCAAATTAATTGGAAGTTTATATTTAATTAGATTAACTGTATCATACAAAAATAACCTGTTAATTTAAAACAAAAAATATTTTTAAAAGTTGTTTTTTAAAACCCAAAGATCCTATATCTTGGAAAACTATCTAAATAGTAAAATGTAAGAAGATATTATTATGAATTTCTGCTGCAATTATGAATTGAATAATAACTACCATTATACTGTTATAACAGTTCTGTTTTTTTTTTTTTCATGAACTATCTTTTGTAGTCAATCAGTTTTTAGCCAAAAGTTTTTTTATACACACTAGCAATAAAATATATTAAATTGGCTGGACAAGTTTTCTTGTTACTCTGAAACATGTTTAAATAATATATGAGACATATTCTAATATATTCATAGCACTTATTTTTATGTGCATCTCTAATTAGTATAAAATACCTATGGCAAATTTTGGTCAAAATTAATTTAAGTACATGGGTTCAGGGATTATCCTAAGCACTACTAAACAATTTTTTAAAATAGTATTATTATTATTATTTTATTTTTGTAATGTTCCCTCCCCTCTTCTCCCACCCCTGGTAACGAACAAAAAAAGTTTCCTTCCATATATGAACTTTTCCTTGACTTTTTACAATAATGAACTAGTATAATATTTATCCCTCTGTGATTGACATTTCACTCAGCATAATAAAATACTTTAAAACATTTTTAAGATTGTTAAGATACAACTTCAAAATACATAGTATTGTTGCAAATCTCTCCTTTAGAAAATTGTGCTCAGATAATACATGATTTGGCACAATTTCTACATTAAACAATTTGCACATATTTATTTTCTTAATCAAAATCATTTACTAGAAGACTCTCTAATTGTATTGCCTGTCTTTTTGTGACCTTAAATAGGTCACTGACACCAAGTTGCTTAACAGGAGCTTGCTTAGCAACATTAAGAAAATAAACCCCAAAATCTAAATAAATATTTTTATTATTTTCCTAGGATTTCTTAGTTTAAGTTTACTTTACTTACAACTTTAGAAAAAACAACAATCCCCCATGAAGTAAAACTACTAAAAGTACAGTGATGAATTTGAAAGAAATGAAAATAATTTTAACCCGGAAAATTTATCACATCCTGTGACATAGCAGTTATGTTTTCTTAGAAAGAGAGAGAAAAGAAAAGAAGAGAAGAGAGGAAGTGAAGGAAGGAAGAAGAAATGAAAGAAGGAAGAGTCATAGAAGTTTTAAGCAAAGATGGACTTGTGCAATCTACTTATAGTCTTCTAGATGACAAAGATACATTTTGCCCAATGGCATACAGCAAATAATGGAGAAATAAATTTAAAGCTAGAATATTCTTACTTTCTTCTCAATCCAAATGTGTTTGTATGCATGAGCTACTATGACAGCAACGCCAATTCTAAGAGGGTCACAGCTATGTTCAGCATATATTTCTCCCTCTACGATTTTCTGAAAAATAATGAACAATTCTTATCTTAGGAAACATGGTGAACTGTGCGGGGTCTTGCATATTATTATATTTAAATTTTCTTCAATAATTAATTTCATAGATTTATTAACAAAATTATGAAAAATCAATTATTTTAATTTTAAAATATTAAAATCAAGTATAAAATGATAATTTAGCAGAAATGTATTCCACATGATCCTTAATTTCTATTCCTTCCTTTTAGATTTATTTTCCATTTTCTTTCTTTTTTCAAATTTCCTATTTCTTCTCCTCCCTTAAGTCTCTCTTTACTATTACACGGCTCTCTTCCTTTTTTACAAATTTTTTAAAGAAGGACACTTTTATGTAATTTTATGCAAATAAAGAGGAAGTATGAGTACTATAATTTACTTTGGACAGGGACATAGCACAAAGGGAGAATATGAAGGGTAAGAATGTTTAGTAACAATATTTGGCAAGTTTTCTCAAGATTCTTTCTTTCATTGAAAAGCATTTTTTTCTTTGAATACATTTCTTTAACCATAGATGTTTGGACTATGCTATAAGAATGTTTCAGTTAACAGATGCTGTGGATTTGGCTAGATACTCATGGTAATCTCATGTTCAAAGGGACAAAATTGTGCCCTATTTGGTCCCAACCCCACGATCAGTTGCAGATCAGACTGCTACAATTCGTAGGACTTTTGTTGGCTGAAGTAAATCCTTTGTCCTTTCTTCCTAGTTCATTTTAGTCTGGAAGCTCCACTGAAACCTGTTTGGCCTCATAGTAACAAGCAAAACTCCACCGCTAGTGGTTGCTGCTCATGACATACATTGTGCAAGAACTGACTTGCCACTATAGAAAATAGAATTTTATCATTGAAACAGCAATGTCCTTACAACAATATGACTGTTGTTCACTGCCCTGGTAGTGTGCTCCTTATCAATAATCATTCTTCAATTTGCAATGAGAAAACCATTGACAGTGTAAAATTAGCATATTAAAATGCTGACCTTACCCTTTGTATAACTAGAGATTGTCACATTTACGGAAATTAGCCACAATCAAAATAATTATCAGTACTCTCTTTTATGTTTAAGCACACTTTTTGGTTCAAGTACAATAACTTCATTCTGTGCTCCTGTATATAATTCACTTTCTTCTCTTTTGTCCATGTTAAAACAGAAGTACATTTTTTTGATCATAGCTTCTAACTGTAGCCTATCAAATATGTTAACCAATTTAATTGAAAAAGTAAACATTGTGGAAATATTCATCAGAAAAGGGAAATAATTTTCAAGTTTTTGGAAATACTTATACATCTTATCAGTAGATTTTCCTTTTATTACTTAAGATTCAACTACCCAGGAAAAAAAGAGGGATGACACATAAGTTTATTATTTTATCCTTGACTCATTCAATCATAATGTAAAGATTTATAAACTCATATTTTAAGTCTTTTTCTATGTATGGTTCATGTTGTCCTATAGTTTATGTGAGTCTATTTATGGAGAAAAATGAGAATCTTTACAAAAATTTTGTCATGATTTCTCAGTAAATATATATATAGGCAACTCTGAAAGTTCATAGACAATTTTACCATCATATTCTAAAT
>NW_006922466.1:42826-52407 GCF_000298275.1 Orycteropus afer afer
ATGAAATCCCAGAGACTATGGTCCCTAATCAGGCGCTCTGGTAGCATAGTTCCTAAGGCAATTGACTGATAACCAGAAGGCTGGCAGTTCAAATCCACCAGCCACTCCTTGGAAGGAAGATGGGACAATCTACTTCCATAGTGATACCACCTCGGAAACCCAAGGAGGGGTCGCCATGAGTCGGGTCCAACTCGACGGCACATTACAACAATGGCCCCTAATCACCATTCAAGCCTGAAATTCAACTTTCTACTGTAGCTTCCAGCCAAACAATAGAAAGGTATATAAGGTGTATATTTACACCTGGTAGGTACACTTCTTAGTATCATCAAGCACAGAAGATCAGAGGGCAGTATTTGCCCAAGGAGATAGCTCAGGGAGCAGGAATTCATAGGAAAGAAGGACACATGGAAGAGATGGGAAGAGAGCTGTTACATTCTGGGGAAATACAGTCAATGACATGAAACAAAATGTCACAAACCCGAGACTATGGCCCTTAGTCACCTTTTAACATTTTAAGCCACATTGTGGCTCAACTTTCAACCAAACAATAGACAGGTCTGTAAGGTGAACAATAACACCAGAGTTATACACTCCACAGAACAACCATCCATATAAGATCAAAGGCCAGCATTTGCTCAGGGTTAGTTTCCAAGGCAGAAAGCACTGTGAAAGAAGGATGAATGCAAATGGTAAACACAGGCAAAAAGTGGAAAGAGGGATGCTACGTTGTGGGGATTGCAATCAGTATCACAAATTAAAATATTGAATATTGAATGGAAATCTTAACTTGCTCTGTCAACTTTTACTCAAATCAAAAGAAAAATTAAAAAAAAACAAGAAATATTATAGGTAGAAGGACAATTGTGTGAAATAGGAGATTGTTAATAACTTGGAATATTAGGAGGAACTGGAGAAGAAAAGGTGGTGGGAAATTAATTTAAAAAGTGTTCTGGTAATAAAAATGGTGGATACATATATTAAATAAGCTAAAATTTATTTTGGGAAAAATATTAAAGCATCATGTTGCTGTTGTTATGTGCCATAGAGTTGGACCAACTCATAGTGACCCCTCCTTGGGTTTCTGAGGCAGTATCACTATGGAAGTAGATTGCCCCATCTTCCTTCTGAGGAGTTGCTAGTGGGTTTGAACCACCAGCCTTCTTGTTAGCAGTCAAGTGCCTTCATCATAATCTTGTAATAATATTTCTTTAGTTATAAATCTTTATGTGAGGTGTCAATAGCATGGAGTATTCAGATACGTAATGAACATTGATGAATTTGGACAAAGCCAAGATATACAATGTAAATAGGGTATATTGGACCAAGTGATAGATTGAAGAAAGATGCTGAGGGAAATGGGATGAGTCTATTTCAGAATTCTTGGATGGAGAAAATAGCTGACCACTCAAAAATAATAGAAAAGTTAGAGCTCAAATTCATCCAGTAGCACTTAGGAGCAAAGGCCTGGTGATTACTTTCTAAGGGTTACAACCTTGAAAACCTTATGGAGTGTGGTTTTGTTTTTGGTTTTGAAGTGATCTCAGCAGAATACTGGCTGATAAAAATGTCTAGGTTTTATGTTCATTCACAAAAGAAGAAAAATAGAAGGAGAAGCTGTTATCACCAGGAAATAATTAGGGGATAGTTTGCATCCTTTAAAATCACCTTATAGATCATCTCCTATTTTTAAACTAATTTAAAGAAAAAAGTGAATAATGACTTTTTTTTCCTTTAGTTTGTTATCACAGCTTGATGCATACCCAAGTTTGTCCAGGATATCAAGCATATAAAATAATTGATTAAAAAACAAAAATAATTGATTTTTCAGAAATTTCTTAGGAACCATGTTTTCATAATATCATTAACTAAGTGGAAGATGTTTTATCCATTTTTACCACTTGATATATGATATATAATGACCAGAAATAATATAATCTTAATTTTAGCAATATATTAATTACATTAATAAATATGGGATTCTAATTATCACATTTGAAGTTATATATTTTATATTTCAAATAGGAATAGAGAATAAATAAATAATTCAAAATATTCAAGACCACTAATTCCAGAGCTAGAAGTAAAATGCAAAGGGTTATCTCTTTATAATTTCATTTAAACTGTAACATCATTATGTTTTCCATAGAGGATATTAAAGAAATATTTGTATGTGTAATTAGGGAGCTCTGGTGACATAGTGCCTAAGGCACTTGACAGCTAACCAGAAGCCTGGCTGTTCAAACCCACCAGCCACTCCTTAGAAGGAAGGTTGGGCAATATACTTCTGTAGCAATACCACTTCGGCAACCCAAGGAGGGATTGCTATGAGTTGGATCCGACTTGACGGCAGTAAGTTTGTTTTTTGGTTTTAATAGAATTGATGAAGGCAAGTAAAAAATTGTAAAAAGAAAAATGTACATTTGGTTTAGTTTCAAAAAAAATGAACAGAGATTATTTTAAACCTTTAAAAAGTATTAAACCAGGTGTATAATAGAGCTGGCAAGGGGCAAGATTGTGGTCACTGCTTGGTCACAGCTAGCTACCCAGAGGGACTGAGTAGTTGAACCTGTGGGCTTGGGACCACAGTCGCAGGGGACATCAAGCTCAATTGGCATAACATACTATACAAAACATTTTTCCACCTCTTACTTTGGAAAGTAGCGACTGGGATCTTAAAAGCCAGCAAGCTGCCATCTGGATGCAACAATGGGTCTCTCCTCGTCCAGAACAAAGAAGAATGAAGAAAAACAAAATTCATAGAAACAATTAGTCCTAGCGACTGGTACGCCATCTGATCTGCAGCTTATAAAACTATGAGACCAGAATAACTAGATGGTGCCTGGCTACCACTGTCATCCACTTGGAAAGGGATCTATGTAGGAGATCCTTGATAGAGAGGGAGAACAATGAGGTACAAAACTCAAAATCATTTGGAGGAAAAAACAAAGGGGGGCACCAGTTTTGCTGGTTTGATAGAGCCTGGTGGAACCACTGAGACTATGGCCCCTAACTGCCCTTCAGGTCTGGAATAGAACCCACTCCTGTGGTTTCCAGCCAAACAAAATACAGGCATATGAGTTGAACATTTACATCGAGTAGATACTCTCCTTGGAGAGAACAATCATGGGAGAAAGAAGGGCTACTTATGCACAGGGAGACAGCTCAGGGGGCAGGAGTCCAGGGAGGGATGGACACAGGAAAGAGGTAACTATGGGGAGGAAATGAGAGAGGAGCTGTTGCATTCTGGTAAACT
This sequence comes from Orycteropus afer afer, assembly GCF_000298275.1. NCBI lineage: Eukaryota > Metazoa > Chordata > Mammalia > Tubulidentata > Orycteropodidae > Orycteropus > Orycteropus afer. The sequence continues at coordinate 46,083 of NW_006922466.1, forward strand.
GTGGTCAATGTATTGAGACAAAGTAAATGTGAACTGCTGTATGGAAAGTGAATTGGCTCTTTAAATCTTCACCCAAAGCACAAAAAAGAACAACTGTTAAACCCAAGGAGGAGTCCCTGTGAGTCAAACTGACTCGATGACAGTGAGTTTGATTTGGTTTTCTTGGTAAATAAATACACACACACACACACACACACACACAACTGCATTTTAAGTAATTATATTCATCAATATGATTTTATACATGGACATTGAAGAGATAAAATTGACCATTAAAACCTGTAACAAGAGGAGCATAATAACTCTCCAGGAAAGGACTTGGAAATGCAGAACATTGTTGATCAGCAAAATAATCTGTTTCTTTTAAATATGTATGAAGCTTTAGGCAGACAATTTTCTATGATTTATCTGCCTACTGCATGCTATCATTACATCTTTGTGGATAAAGAGATCAGAATGAATTATGTAAATTCTTGATTATGTTATGAAGCACTCTTGTACCTTGATAATCATTGCTTGATTCTTTGCAATTTGGAAATAATGCCCTCAAAAATGTTTACAACCCATTTGTAATTTGTTCAAGGAATCAATCCAAAAATTATGTTATATGATTAAAGATTGTCCTCCAATTAAAGCTTTGGCAACAACATGTTGAAAAGCAGATATAATTTGTTGTATTTTGTACAAATTCTCTTTGAAAGAATGGACATTTTACAAACATATTTGAACATAACACACTGTCTAAAATGATATAAAAAAGGATTTCTAACTTACCTTAGTAAGGATCATGGATTCTTTGTAAATATACTCTTTACCAAAGAATAAAAGAAAATTATTCTTCAATTCTAGCAACTAAAAAAATCAGCCTGTATAGAACATATTACATCAGAACATTATAGTTCAAACAATTTCATAAATTAAAACAATCACCTGAAACACACATTTTCTTGTGCTTATATTCCTGCTTTTCTAATAAAATCAGAATTTGGCATTTTTTACTTTCCTTTTTTTTTATTTTGTATGGCTTAATTATTTATTTTTTAGTAAACACATCACAAAAGCCAGTATTATTCTAACCACATACCTTTTGAGATTACATTTCTGACAACCTTTTCTCAGCATAACCTATTAAATGCTATCCCCCTATTGCACTTACATTAATTATTAATCTTGTTAAACACACTTTTAACATAAGGGAAAAAAAAAAAGAAAACTTTAACATAAGGGAGAAAAAAAAAGTTCCGAATGAAACTTAAGCCCTGCTCTCTCCTGAGCCTGCAAATCATCACCTGTCATTTCAAACTAAAAATAAATAAATAAATAAAGTATTATCCTCTACAATTCTTAAATGAGAACAATATGAAAAGTTTTTTTTTTTTTTTTCCTTACAGGCAAACAAATTTAAAAACCTTATGCAAAATGCATCAACATTAAATCTTTAGAACATATATTCTTGTAATGTTTCAAATACTTGGATACATAAATAAAATAAAAATTCATTGTTAAAGTGCTTTAAAACACATTTTAAAAAATCCTATTTCAGAAATTTGTATTTTAAAAGTCATTTAAACAGTATGTGAAAAGTTTTTTTTTTAAACCTCACATTGACAATTTTTAGGAAATGTATAATAAAACCTCAAAAGCTTGACTTGTTCGGTCACTAGAACTTGGTCTTTCTTTACTGAACTCTTTCATTTTGAAAGTCTCAAAATAAGGTAAATTAATAAGGCTGTTGCTTATTGAAGGGTGCTGTCAAGACAGTTCAACTCATAGTTACCCTATGTATTAAAGAACAAAACACTATCTGTTCCTGTGCCATTCTCACAATCATTGCCATGTTTGAGCACATTGTCATAACCACTGTCTCTTTTTTTGTTGACCCTCTACATTACATTATTATATTACTAATAGCTAAAGTTGTGGGTCAACTTGACTGGGCTGTTACTTTGAGTAGCTTGACAGCTGGAGGCAGTTATTTCCCATGATGAAATTGGATATGGTGTAATAAACTCCATAGTGGACTATGCTGTGAGCTGCTAATCAGTTGCCTTCAGAATGTGGTCTGCTTCCAGTACATGTGAGGAAGATATGAAGAAAGTCTCTACCTTTTGGCATATTTGGATGCTACATTTGGCCAAGTTTTCATCTCCAGTTCCTGGACTCGAAGCAGTGGCCTGTCATGTAGCCTGACAATATTCTGATTGTTCTTGGACTTGAACCTGCCATGTTGCCTGCTGATCTTTGGATTGTGCCACTTTATCTGCCAACCTCAGCAGCCAGCAGCTTCCTAAGTTAAGAGACACCGCAAGCTCCAGTGGGACTGGAATAAGAGGCAGAGTTGAAGCTCAAGTTTGAGGGTCTAGAGCCCTTAGAGCTGGCACCATGAATTTGTACTTCCCCGCCCCCCAAACTTTAAGAGAAGAAAATTCCAGTTTGTTAAACTATCCACTTGTAGTATTTGTGCTATTGTTGTTGTTGTTATTTGCCATCGAGTCGGCCAGACTCATAGCGACTCCTCCTTGGGTTTCCGAGGCAGTATCACTATGGAAGTAGGATTGCCCAACCTTCCTTCCAAGGAGTGGCTGGTGAGTTTGAACCGCCAGCCTTCTGGTAAGCAGTCAAGTGCCTTAGGCACTATGCTACCAGAGCTCCTATTTGTGCTATAGCACTAGAGAATCAAGACCCCAGCATAATATCTTTCCCCAGGGACTGAACAATTCTGGCAACATGATTAAAGTATGAGAGATGATCAGGAGCATGGTCTCAGAGGAAATCAAGCTCAATTGGCACAGCATTCTACACAAAAACATTGCTCTACATCCTACAATGATGAGTAGTGATGAGGATCTCAAAAGTTTGCAAATGACCATCTTGATGCAATGATGGGTCTCTCCTCTTCCAGAAAAAAGATGAATGAAGAAAACCAAAGACACAAGGAAACTATTAGTCCAAGGGACTAGTTGACTATGTGATCCTCAGTCTATATGACCATGAGAGCAGAGGAACTAGGTGGTGCCTGGCTACCACTCAACCACTTTGAGGGGGATAGGTGCAGGAGATCCTAGATAGAATGGGAGAACAATGTGCAACAAAACTCAAAATTGTAAAAAAAAAAAAAAAAGATCAGGTTTGCTGGTCTGATAGAACCTGGTGTGACCCCTGAGATTATGGCTCCTAGTCACCCTTCAGGGCTGAAATTGAACTCACTCCTGTGGATTCCAGCCATATAATAGATAGACATATGAGTGAGCATTTACATCAGGTAGATACACTCTTTGGAGTGATAAATCATGGGAGAAGAGAAAGGCGGTGTTTGCACAGGAAGACAGCACAGATGGTAGGAGTGCGTAAGAGGAAAGGACAGAGGGCAGTGGGAAAAGAGTTGTTACATGTGGGGAATTGCAGTTAATGTCATGAGACAAAATGTGTATGAAGTGCTATATGGAAAATGAATCTGCTCTGCAAACTTTCACCCAAATGTTGATAAAAAATTTAAAAAATAAAGTATGAGAGACAATATCTGACCCAATCTCCTTCAAGGGAGCATTCTGGCTGCACTTCCTCCAAGAGAGTTTTATTTGCTCTTCTAGCAGTCTGTGGTACTTTCAAAATTATTTGCCAATATCACAGTTCAAATACATCAACACTCCTTTCTTCTATATTCATTGTCCTGCTCTCACATGCATATGAAACTAATGAAAATGCAAAGGCTAGGGTCTGGCACCTTACTGTTCAAAGTACAGTCTTTGCTCTTAAACACATCAAAGAGGTATTTTGCAGCAGATTTTCCCAATGGACTATGTCCTGTGATTTCTTAACTGCAGCTTCCATGGGCATTTATTGTGCATCTAAGTAAAATGAAATCCTCAAAAACTTCAAAGTTTTCTCAATTTATCATCATGTTGTTTATTTGTCCAGTGGTAATAATGTTTGTGTATATAAATATGTATATACATACACACACACACTCATATCCATGTACATATTTATTTATTTATTTGTTTATTATTATTATTGTGATTTAGATAAAAGCTTACAGAGCAAATTCCCTTTCCCTACAACTCATATACACTTTGCCTCATGACATTGACTATAATTTAACACGAAGCAACAGGTCCCCTCCCACTTCCTCCCTATAATTACCTCTTCCCAGTGTCCTTCCCTTCCATACTCTCCTGCCCTCTGAGCTGTCTCCCTGTGCATATATAGCCCTTCTATTCTCCCATGATTGATCTGTCCAAGGAGTGTATCTACATAATGTAAATGTTCAGCTCATATGCCTGTCTTTTGTTTGGCTGGAAGCCACAGGAGTGGGTTCAATTCCAGACATGAAGGGCACCTAGGGGCCATAATCTCAGTGGTTCCATCAGTCTCTATCAGACCAGCAAACCTGGTCCCTTTTTTTTGTTTGTTTTAATGATTTTGAATTTTGTTCCACATTGTTCTCCCACTCTATCTAGGATCTCCTACTTAGATCCCCTTCTGAGTGGTTAACAGTGGTAGTCAGGCACCATCTAGTTCTTCAGGTGTCTCACAGTCATATTAGCTGAGGATTGCATGGTGTACCAGTCACGTGGACTAATTGTTTCCATGTATCTTTGGTTTTCTTAATTCTTCTTCACTCTGGATGTGGAGATACCCATCGCTGCATGTAGATGGATGCTTACAAGCTTTTAAGATCACTAATCACCAAAGTAGGATTTGGAACAATGTTTTTCTGTACTATGTTATACCGGTTGAGATTGATGCCCCCTACAACTATAGTCCCAAGCCCACAGGTCCAACTATTCACTCCCTCTGGGTAGCTGGCCATGGCCAAGAAGTGCCTACAAACTTGACATTTGTCAGTTCTACTATATACCTGTGGATTCTTACAGAACATACCTATACACTTGTAGAAACATTTCTGCCAACACTACACATGGTCTTGGGCACAATCCTCTCTGCATATTGTTGTTATTAAGTGTGTATATCCATGTTTGCCTTCACTGATAACACCATACTGTATGTGCAAAAGGGTTCATCTTTGTTGTCTGTACCTCCCATGAACCTTTCTATATGTCTTCCTCATTCTCAATGCCATCATGTTGATCACTCATATTTGGTAAATTGCTGTTCTTTTCACCCAAATAAATATTTTTCTCTACCTAACAGGGTTCCCTTCCCTCCCCTCCCACCCTTAGTAACCAATAAAGAAAATTTTCTTCTGTATATAAATCTTTCCTTGACTTTTTACAATAATGGACTAATATAATATTTGAACTTCTGAGACTGACTTATTTCACTCAGCATAATGTCATCCAAGTGCATCCACATTATACAGTGTTTTTCAGACTCTATATTATTCTTTAGAGTTCCATAATATTCCATTGTGTGTATGTACAATAGTTTGGTTATTCATTCTTCAGTTGATGGACATCTAGGTTGTTTCCATCTTTTGGCTATTGTAAATAGTGCTGGGATGAGCATAGGTGTGCATATATCAGTTCTTGTCCTGGTTCTCACTTCTTTAGGATATATACCTAGTAATGGAATGGTTGGGTCAAATGGTATTTCTAATTCCAACTATTTTAAGGAATCACCATACTGCCTTCAACAATGGTTATATCATTTTACAGTCCCACCAGAAGTGTATGAGAGTCCGCATTTTTCAGCATACTTGCCAGCATTTGTTATGATCTGTTTTGTTGAACTTTGCTACTAGTGCTGTGGCAAGATGGTATCTTTTGTTGTTTTGATTTGCATCTCTCTAACGACTAATGATCGTGAGCATTTATTCATGTTTGTTGGCCGCCTGAATATCCTCTTTGGTGAAGTGTCTATTTATGTCTTCTGCCCATTTTTAAATTGAATTATTTGTCTTTTTGTTGTTGAAATATTGGAGTTTTCTATAAATTATAGAGATAAGTTCTTTGTCAGATAAGTCGTTAAAAAATATTTTTTTCCCAATCAGTAGGTTCTCTTTTGACTCTTTTGGAGAAGTCTTTGGAGGCACATAAAATTTAATTTTTAGAAAGTGTCATTCATCTAGTTACTCTTCTCCTGTCTGTCCATTTTGGATTATGCTTGATAGTATATTTATACCATATATTGTTGATAGTTGTTGTTAGGTGCCATCCAGTAGTTTCCAAATCATAGCGACCCCATGGACAGCAGAAGAAAACACTGCCCAATCCTGCACCAGCTCCATGATCCCTGCTATACTTGAGCCCAACATTGCAGCCACCGTGTCATTCCATCTCGGTGAAGGCCTCCCCCTCTTTCATCGAGCCTCCATCCTACCAAGCATGACATCCTTCTCCAAGGAATGGTCCCTTCTGACAAC
>NW_006922466.1:56147-57350 GCF_000298275.1 Orycteropus afer afer
ATATGCCATATATTAGGGCCCCTAAATTTGCCACTAGTTTTTCCTTGAGGAAATCTTTTAGGTTTCAAATTTAAGTCTTTGATACATCTGGAGTTAGTTTTTGTGTATGATGCGAGGCATAGATCTTGTTTCATTTTTCTGCAAATGCATATCGAGTTTTGCCAGCACCATTTATTAAACAGACTTTCTCTTCCCCATTTAATGTATTTTGATCTTTTGTCAAAGACAGCTGACCATCTATTTCTGGGTTCTCAATTCTATTCCATTGGTCTATGTGTCTGTCATTGTACTAATATCAGGTAGTTTTGACTATTGTGGCTGTATAGTAGGTTTTGGGATCTGGCAGCGTGAGACCTCCTACTTTGTTCTTCTTCTTCAACAGTGCTTTGCTTATCTGAGGCCTTTTTCTTTGCCATATAAAGTTAGGGATTGGTTTTCCATATCCTTAATGAATGTTGATGGGATCTGGATTGGGATTGCATTGAATGTACAGATTGCTTTGGGTAGAATTGACATTTTCACAATGTTTAATCTTCCTGTCTATGAGCACGGCATGTTCTTCCATTTATGGAGGTCTCTTATGGTTTCTTGAAGTAGGTTTTTTGTTTTGTTTTGTTTTGTTTTTTATGCTTTTCTTTGTAAAGGTCTTTTGTGTCCTGGGTAAGACTTATTCCCAAGTATTATTATTATTATTTTGGTAGCTATTATAAATGGTATTGATTTCCTTATTTCTTTTTCAGCAGTCTCTTTGCTGGTGTAGAGGAATCCAACTGATTTTTATATATTGATCTTATATTCTGCCACAATGCAAAATCTGTCAATTAGTTCCAGTAGATTTTTGACTGAGTCTCTTGGGTTTTCTAGGTATATGACCATATCATTGGGAAATAGGGATAGTTTGACTTCTTCCTTACCTATTCGCATGCCTTTGATTTTCCTTTCTTGCCTTATGGTCCTGGCTAGGACTTCCAGTACAATGGTGAATAGAAGTAGTGATAGCAGGCATCCTTGTCTGGTTCCTGTTCATGAAAAGAATGGTTTCAGTCTCTCTCCTTTGACAATAATGTTGGCTGTTGGTTTTACATTTATGCCCTTTATTATGTTGTGGAATGTCCCTTATATTCCTAGTTTGCTGAGAGTTTAATAAGGAATGGGTGCTGATTTTATCAAATTCCTTTTCTGCATCAATTTATATGATCAGAT
>NW_006922466.1:58648-59752 GCF_000298275.1 Orycteropus afer afer
AGTTGGTGGATTGTATGTTTTAGCTCTTCTACATCTTTGTTGACTTTTTCTTACATTTGTTCTTTCATTGGAGGGGGTCAATCAAATTCTCCCAGTATGACTATGGAGTCATCTATTTGCCTTTCAACTCTTTTAAAGTCTGATTTATGTATTTTGGGGCTCTTTTTTGAGCTCGTAGATATTTATTATGGTTATATCTTCTTGTTCAATTGATCCTTTAATCATTATTTAATGTCCTTCCTTGTTTTATATCGTGGTTTTTGCCTTAAAGTCAATTTGATCAGAAAGTAATATCTCCACCTCTGTTCTTTTGCTTGATATATTTGCAATTTTCTTGATATATCTTTTTCCAACCTTTGATTTTTAGTCTATTTGTGTCTTTGTCTCTAAGGTTTATCTCTTGTAGACAGCATATTGATGGGTTTGATTTCTTACCCAGTCTATAACTCTCCATCTCTTGAGTGGTGCATTTAATCCATTAACATTCAATGTAGTTATTGATAAGTATGAATTTGTTGCTGTCATCTTATTTGTTTTTTCATGATGTTCCTTGTTTCTTTGTTCCATATAATTTTCTGTGCTGAGCTCATTGTGTATATGAATCAAATTACTATTTCCTTTGTTGCTATTGTTTTAGTATTTGCTAAATATTTATTCTTGTCCTCTTTATTATTATGATGTGAAAGGTTATCATTTTTATTTGAGGTTACCCTGTGATTCGTAATTTTCTCCCCAAGTTTAGAATAGTCCATTTTGTCTTGCAACTCTCTTGATTTCCTCACCATTTGGAAGTTCTGTAACTACACAATTTTTCCCCTCTTTGGGTTCATAGTTGTCTTCAATTGCCAGTTTATGTTCTGGTTCCCTGTTTACAAACTTGTAAACTTATTTGACTTTGGATACAACCATAGCTGTGTTGGTTTCTGGGTTATGTCATTATGTGTATTAATGGTTGTTTGTTGTTTGCTATTATTGGTTCTCTGTTAAAAGATGTGGTGCAGTAAATTACTTAGTGTGGCTTTTCTACCCCTAAGTCTTTGTAAACTCCAAGGTGGGATTTGCTATGAGCAACTGAGGAGCTCCTGATTGCTAAAGTTGTCCACC
>NW_006922466.1:60182-61938 GCF_000298275.1 Orycteropus afer afer
AACCCAGGAGAGAGGTGGTGGGTGCTTTTGGAGGAACAGTTGGAGAAAGGGCTGGAGAGAGGCAGCATGTCTGGTCTTGCAGGAATAGGCCTTAGGCTATTGATGGGGATTCTGTCTTCCTCTTGTGGGATTAGAGGAGGTCAGAACATGTGGCCTCCTTGTCCTTTTTTGCAAAAGGTCACCCTTTAATATCTCTTGTAAGGTTGGTCTGGTTTTAACAAATTCCCTTAATATCTGCTTATCTGGAAATCTCATAATTTCCCCATCATATTTGAGGGATAATTTTGCTGGTATATAATTCTTGGTTGGAAATTTTTCTCTTTCGGGGTTTTACATATACCATCTTATTGCCTTTTCCCTTCCATGGTTTCTGCTGAAAAATCAGAGCTTATACTTATTGGTTGTGCTTTTTAGGTAGCTTTTTGTTTTTCCTGTAGTGCTTTCAGAATTCATTCTTTGTCTTTGATTTTATTGAGTTTGATGATGATGTGTCTTGGTGATTTTCTTTTGTGATCAATCCTGTTTTGTTTGTTGGCCTTCCTAAATGGATATATTTTCTTTCCTCATATCAGGGTAGTTCTCTTCCAACATATCTTTCCAAGTGGTTTGCTTCTTCTCTTCCTATTCTGAGATTCCGGTTATATGTAGGTTAATCCTTTTCATGGTATCCCACATGAACCTTAGGTTTTTTTCATTTTGTTTTGGGCCTTATTTATTTATTTTTTTCCTTTATTGATCCCTTTCCAAAGAAGTATTCAGGTATTTTTTTTTTTTTTTCAATTTCATTAATTCTCTCTTCCATTGATTTGATTCTACTCCTTTGTTCTATCAATGCATTATTTATTTCTGGCAATTTAGTATTAATATTCTGGATATTTATCTGTAGTTTTGTATCATTTCTAATTTTTCATTTATTTCATCAATTTGTTTTTGTATTTTATTCTGAAATTGTTCTTGGGTTTTATCTGTGTTTTACTTAATTTTGTCAGTGTTTTCCTTGATCTATCACTCAATTCTTTGAAGATACCTAAATATATATCCTTATCAGTGAGTTTCAATGTTGTGTCTTCCTCAGGGATGTGTTATGGGTCTGTATTCTGCTCCTTTGTTTCTGCCACTTTATCTTCCTTCTTTCTGTGCACTGTGATGGTCTGGTGTCTCCAGACATTGTGACATTGTTGTATTTAGATCTCTATTAACTGTTTGTGAAGAGCAGCTAATGTGTGTCAGGCTCTTTCTGGTGGTCATTTATCCTTGGCCAGTTTATGATGAAGGAAATAGGAAATAGCGGCTCTCACTCAGTAAGTGAAGCTGAAGGAGGTGCAGGTGTAGTTGTATTGTATGGACACTGCTGCTGTCTCCCACTCAGTTAAACAAAAATAACAAGTGAATAATCATTTAAAAAGTAAAAGCAAGTGGACAAAAAACAAATCGTATAAACATAACTTGCAATATATGGTGTGAGGGCAGTAAGAGAGAAAATGTAGAGTAGGAGAATAATGAAGCAAAAAATGGGAAAAATGCAAAAAGAGAAACAAGGAATGGGGTTATCCATGAAATAGAAAAAAAAAAAAATGAGAACTAGGAACAGAGAAGAGATAAAAAGCTGAAAACTAGAACCCGGAAAGGGAAGAATAAAGAATAATAATGAAAATAACTAATAATAATAATTTTAAAACAGACAAAAACAACCAAACTAGAGAAAAGGGGAGGGGGGAAGGACAGTATGGGGCAGGGCACTGAGGCTCTGAGCACA
>NW_006922466.1:62493-64579 GCF_000298275.1 Orycteropus afer afer
TTCTTTTCAAAGTTCAGGGCTCCAGGATTATCTTCTGTATCTATGTTAATTGGTTCCCCTTTTCTTTTTTGAAGAGAGTCTGTGCAGTCTCTCTGCCTATTCTGCCATTTTACAGGAACCACCGTTTTCTTTATATTTAGAAGAAATTCATAAAAAAGGCTGCAATACTTAGTCTTTATCAATAATTGCTTTAAGTCTTTTTAACTTTCAATAAGCATGGTTGTGCCATCAGCTTGTACCAAGTTGATAATGAGTCTTCCTCCAATTGTGATACTGCATTATTCTTCATATAATCCAGCTTCTCAGATTATTTGCTCAGCATACATTTTGCATAAGTACAGTGAAATGATACAAACCTGATACACATCTTTCCTGATTTTAAACCATGCAGTATACCCCTGTTCTGTTGAAGTGTCTGCCTCTTGGTCTATGTGAAGATTGCTAATGAGGACCATTAAGTACTATTAAACCTCCATTTTCCAAAAAGTATTCATAATTTGTTATGTCACACACAGTTGAATAACTTTCTATTGTAAACTTTCTAGGTAAACTTCTTTCTGGTATTCTTTATTTTCAGCCAAGATTCATTTGACATAAGCAGTGATATCCATCATTCCCCAACCTCTTTTGAATCTAGCTTGAATTCCTGGCACTTCTATATAATGCTGCAACCTTTTTTTTTTTTTCCCCAAAATATTTTCAGCAAAATTTTACTTACATGTGACATTAATGAGATTGTTTGATAATTTCTTCATTTTATTGGATCACCTTTGTTTATAAAGGTCACAATGACATCAAAACCACTTCCATCATGTGGATTCTCACTCATAGTGACCTGGTAGAATGCAGTGGAAATGCCTCATACAGTTCCCAAGGCTGTAATCTTTATGGAAGCAAACTGCCTCCTCTTTCTCCTGGGGAGGAGCTCGTGGATTCAAACCACCAATCTTTTGGTTAACAGCCAAATGTGTTAACCACTAAGCCACCCAAGCTCCATTATTAATAATGCATGTAAAAAAAAAAAAAAATAGAAACATTAGGAATACAGAGAGAATGAGAGAGAGCAACAACAAGAGGAGACAGAGAGAGGAGACAGAGAGAAGAGACAGATGCTGATAAAAAAGGTTTAGGAGAAGAATTGCATGATCTGCTTTGTAAGTGGGAACTCTGGTAGCATATAGTACCTAAGGCACTTGACTGCTAACCAGAAGGCTGGTGGTTCAAACCCACCAGCCACTCCTTGGAAGGAAGATGGGACAATCTACTTCCGTAGTGATACTGCCTCCGAAACCCAAGGTGGGGTCCCTGTGAGTCGGGTCCAACTCAATGGCATGTTACAACTACAAAAACAACTTTGTAAGTAAGGAAACTATAAATGAAAAATTAAAGAGTAGCTAGGATCTACCACACTTGTGAACTTATGAGTTCTAGCAGCTATTCTATAGATTCAATATAATTTTCCATGCAGAAGGTGAAAACATTTTAGTTTTCTTTCATACTTTTGTTTATTTTTTGTTTTTTCACTTGAACCTTGAGTATATTGTGAATAGAAGTGGAGTGAGTCAAAATCTTTGGTTTGTTCTTCAAATTTAAGTCATCATAAAGTATGACGATAGATTTCACATAGATGGCTTCAGTGAGATAGAGAAATTTTGCTTTTTTTTTTTCCATAAGTTGCTAAACATTTAATCAGGAATGAATTTTGAAATTTATTAAATTTTCTTTTGGCATTTAAAGAAATTATCAAGGAATGCTGGTGGCATACTGCCTAAGGCATTTGATTGCAATCAGAAGGTTGGTAGTTCAAAGCTGCCAGTCACTCCACAGAAGGAAGACTGGACAATCTACTTTGATAAAGATTTACCACCTCAGAAACCCAATGAGGGTCACTATGAGTTAGAATCAACTCGATGGCAGTGAGTTTGGATTTTTTGACTTAATGAAATGATCATATGTTTGTGTAATATTAATATAAATTACATTTCAGTTTAAAAATAAAAACAACTTTGCATTTGTGGGATATGCTCAATTTGTCATGATAAATTATCTTTTTATACTTCGTTGGGTTTGATTTGCTACATTAAAA
>NW_006922466.1:64930-68642 GCF_000298275.1 Orycteropus afer afer
CTTCACTTAGATTCCTTTCATGCTGTTGTTGTTGTTGATATGTGCCATCTAGTTGGACCCGACGCATAGCGACCCTTCCTTGGGTTTCTGGGGCAGTATCACTATGGAAGTAGATTGACCAAGTTTCCTTCTGAGGAGTGGCTGGTGGGTTTGAACCGCCAGCCTTCTATTTAGCAGTCAAGTGCCTTAGGCACTATGCTACCAGAACTCCTCCTTTCATGCTACCTACAGTAAATCGTCCCATCAAGGGAATTGACAAATAATCTTTCTGCCTGTAGTTCTTAGGCCAAAACCAGTCACATAAGTCTTTTCACCAGTAAACAGCAACAAAGAGAAGCTTGTCATGCAATAGGATGCAGAAAATTAGAAAGTATACCAGTTAAGTGAGTGAATAGGAATGAAAACAGGAAGCCATAGGGGCTAGATTTTCTCCATAGAAATGTTTTTTAGCTAAAATGATATTATAAAATTTTTAAAAGACCTGCAGGATTCGCACTTTTGTGACTGCTAAAATTCTCATTATTGGCCATTGCCATACACCTGGTACATTCAAGTAACATTTCCTGTTCATCTATGTTTATTGTGATTATTGTGTTACATCAATACAACAATAGTTCCATTTTTGTAAATTACATCTCTGCAGATTCTATTTACTTGCTTCTTACAGAACTTCCTTCTTCAGTTACAAGTTTATTTCCTAATACTGGATCAAAATTAGCTAATCAGTCCACTGCTGGGTACAAATGTGTCCTGAAGAAGTACAGTCAGAATGCTCCTTGGAAGCGAGAATGTCCAGTTTTGTCTCACCTGTTTTGGTCCTGGGGTCGCAAGAGACCTTTCTCTGGAGAAGGATTTTACACTGCCGTGGAGTCCGATCCAAATCTTAGAGAACCCTTCTTGGATTTCTCAAGTGGTATCACTACGAAAGTAGATTGCCCAACCTTCCTTATGAGGAGTGGCTGGTGGGTTTTAACTGCCAGCCTTCTGATTAGCAGTCAAATGCCTTAGGTACTACGCCACCAGACCTCCTGAGAAAGATATCATGCTTGGTAAAGTGGGTAGTCAGTGAAAAAGGGGAAGACCTTCATGAAGATGACTTGACATAGTGGCTGTAATGATGGCCTCAAGTATAGGTAAGACTCTCGGGCTAGCGCAAGACTGGTAGCTGTTTCGTTCTGTCGTTCATGTTCGAAGGCACCTAACAACAGTGACAACATTTCATTATATCATAACATCATACTTTTAGTGCATTGTTTTGAACATTCTCCTAATATCCATGTCTGCATTGCTAAGTAGGTAAAATTAAATTGTGCTTTTTTCATATTTGGCTAATTTGTATAAAAATGGGCCTTAAGTTTTTGTTGTTTTTTTCAGAATTTGCATTATAGGAGATGCATTTTTTCCTAATCATTTTCTTCAAAATATTTTCTCATAATATTTTATAAGATTAAAGTAAATATTATTCCATACTAATATTGAAGGAAAATGAGATACTTATTCCACAATGGATTCATTTTAAAGAAGATAATTTACATACTCAATATATTGATTTTTTTTCCATAAAAATAATAGAAAAGCTATCAACAATATAAGTGGAATACATGTAGAGTTTGAATGGAAGTGAAAAAAAAATCTTATAATAGAAATTTAAAAAAAATGTCTTTTGTCCTTTAGTTGTGAAAACTTTTAATTAACAATTTTAAAAAAGAAAGAATAAAAATACCTGATACCCAAACATTTACATATTAGTATTCCTATCACTTAACAACAACAACAACAAAGAAAAATATTTCAGTGTAGTTGCCACTTATTTTCTCCTCTGCTTTTTCTAGTCACTTTATTTTAGTTCTCTTTTACACTAAGAATTTCCTCAGTATTCGGAGGCAGTAAAAATGTACAGCCATTGACATTTTAATCATTATCAAAATATGCAGAAGGATTAAGTGATTTAATCTATGTTATCCTCTAAGTCACTGTTTATTCTAAGGTCTTTATGGGCTCTGTAAAGTGACTTGGACCTTGCCTGGAGACCTGTCTCCTTCCTCTATCTTGATTTAAAGAAAAAGTGATTTATTTCATATTTACCATCTGAAGCAGGGGTGAAACAGCTTCTCTTGCCACCAGCTATCTTACAGCTTGTTCATGCTTGTCAAAATGTTCACATATTATAAACTATAAATTCCTCTCTGCAGGATCTTCTACCACATTCCAGCTCTGGGTGTTGATAGAGTTTAGAATTTTTTTTTTTTTTCTTAATATTAGTCACCTACTTGTAATATTTTCCACTCATTTTTCCCTTGATTCAACTGTGGCACCTTTCTTAAACTTCACACTCACCATTCATTGCTTATTTTCATCATTCTCATATTTTTATTAATATATACATCATGTACCACAATGTTCAGAAATAATGTTCAGAAATAAGAAGCAGAGTATTTGACCTTGTCATGAATTTCTGTCAATTGGAGAATTTTATTAATCGCAGATTAGTTAAAAATTTGTTAACATGAAGATTCTGGATATTAGTCTTTAAGGTGACAATCTTGTAATAACCTTTTTTGAAAATAAGTGAGTTATTAAATGTTCGAGTGTACAGATCTTTCTTTCTTTTTTTTTTTTTTTCCAAATAGATAAAATACATTTGTGCTAGGCATTGGAGTATATCTTATCTACTTTTTACCTCCCCTGCTACCAGAAAATTCTTATATTAAAGACAAGATTCACAGTATGTCATTTTATAAAGTATATATATATATTTTTTTTTCCTTCTCCCTTTTGTATGCTTACATGCCTACATCAAAATTACAGACATTAGCTATGGAACAGATTTTATAGAGACTAGATTTTAACTTCACTTACCATTGCCGCTATGACAACTAGATATTTAAAATTATCTGGAATCTTTTTTTTTTTTTTTTTAATTCGTACAGGAAAAAAAAAAAAACAGTGAATCCATATACTTTAAAAATATTTTCAATGAGATATTTAAGTCCTATTTTATGTATTAAAAAAAAAAATAGAGTTGATTTTGACACATAGACTCTCTCAGTGAGATTCCAAGGCTATAAATGTTTACAGAAAAGAGCACTGGTGTCATAGAACCTAAAGCATTTGATTACTAAACAGAAGGTTGACCATTCAAAGTCAGCATCCACTCTACACAAGGAAGACTGGGCAATCTACTTCAGTAAAGATTTACAACCTCCGAAACCCAAAGAGCATCATTATGAGTTGTAATCAACTGGATGGCTACTATGAGTTTTGTTTGTTTGTTTGTTTGATTTTTGGAAATCTTTATGGAAGCTGACTTCCCGATCTTTCTTCTGTGAATGATTATTCACTTACCTGGTGTTTCTGCATAAGAAAGACCTGGAGATCTGCTTCTATAAAGATTAGAGCCTAGAAAACCCTATAGGATAGTTCTACTATATCACATGGGGTTTCTGTGAGTTGGAATCAACTCAACCACACCTAATGAAACCAAACAAAACAAGTATGACACTGTGCTTTGCTTAAGGTATTCCAGATTTATCTAACATAGTTCTAAAAATTAGAAAATCTTCAAAATTGTCCTAAGCAGATAATTAATCACTTTTAGAATATTCTCTCCCAAAGACATGAATATAACCTGCTAGGCAACATCTATGCTGCTTTTGACTGCTAATATTTAAATTGTGCTAAAGTGACTTGAATTTCTATTTCTATTTTATGT
>NW_006922466.1:71839-75209 GCF_000298275.1 Orycteropus afer afer
CTTTTAATCCCCTTTCTCCTGCTCTTCTGGCCTGCTTCTTCGGGTGTCCCTGAGTTGTCTCTCCTCACCTGTAACCCTGGGGCTGACTGCTCTTCTGTCCGGGTTCAAGTCTTTTATCCCCTTTCTACTGCTCTTCCGGCCTGCTACTCTGGTGTCCCTGCATTGTCTCTCCTCACCTGTAAGCTCAGCAATGTGTGTCTCTTGCATCTCTTTCCCAGCAGTGCATGTCTCTCTCAGCAGCATATCTTCCTCAACCAGCAGTCAGAGAGATCTATAAATTAGGCCCCATAAATTTGCCTCTGTTTTTTCTTTGATGAACTTTACAGTTTTAGGTTTCATATTTAATTCTTTGGTCCATCTGGAGTTAATTTTTGTATGTGGTGTGATGTATGGATCTTTTTTTATTTTTCTGCAAGTAAATATCCAGTTTTACCCACCATTTGTAAAAGAGACTATACCTTCCCCATTTAATGGATTTTGGCTCTTTGTCACAGATGATCTTATCATATGCTAATGGATGTAATTCTGGGTTCTTAATTCTGTTCCACTGGTATGTGTCTGTCATTGTAGCAACACCAGGCTGTTTTGACAACTGTGGCTCTATTGTAGGTTTTGAGACCTGAGCATGAGACCTCCTACTTTGTTTTTCTTCTTCAAAAGTGTATGCCTTCTCTGAAGTCTCCTTTCTTTCCAGATAAAATTTGTGATTGGTTTTTCCATGACTTTAAAGAATGTTGATAGAATCGGGATTGCATTGGATGTGTGTAGATTGCTTTGAGTAAAATTGACATTTTCACAGTGTTCAATCTTCCTATCCATGAGCATGGCATATTCTTCCATTTATGTAGACCTCTTATAGTTTCTTTATGTAGCATTTTATAGTTTTCTTTCATAGGCCTTTTGTGTTCCTTGTAAGATTTATCTCCAAGTATTTTATCTTTTTGGTAGCTATTATAGGTGGTGTTGATTTACTATTCAGAGACCCCTTTGCTGGTGGAGAGGAATCCAACTAATTTTTGTATGTTGATTCTATACCCTGCCACAATGCTAAATCTTTTCGTAAGTTCCAGTAATTTTCTTGCTGAGTCTTTTGGGTTTTCCATGTATAGGATCATATCATCTACAGTTTTACTTCTTCCTTGACAATTTGGATGCCTTTGATTTCCCTTTCTTGCTTTATTGCCCTTGATAGGACTTCCAACACAATGTTAACTAGGAAAGATAGTGGGCATCCCTGCTGGTTCCTTGTAACAAAGGGAATGATTTCAGGCCCTCACCTTTGAAAATATGTTGGCTGTTGCTTTTGTATATACGCCCTTTATTATGTTGAGGAATTTCCTTTCATTCATACTTTTCTGACAGTTTTTATCAAAAATGGATGTTGAATTTTATCAAATGTCTTTTCTGCATCCATTGATATGATCATGTGATTCTTTTCCTTTATTTTACATCTTAGATGAATTACATTGATTGTTTTCTAATGTTGAAATATCCTTGCATATCTGGTATGAATCCCACTTTGTCATGATGTATTAATTTTTTCTATATTTTGTTGTAGCCTATTTGCTAGGATTTTGGTGCAGATTTTTGCATCTATTTTCATGAGGGATATTATTCTGTAGTTTTCCTTTCTAGTGGTGTCTTTTCCTCATTTTGGTATCAAGGTTATGCTTGTTTCATAAAATGAATTTGGGAGTATTCCATCCTTTTATATGTTCTGCAATTGTTTGGATAGGATTGTTGTCAGCTCTTCTCTGAATGATTGGTAGAATTCTCCTGTGAAATCACGTGGGCCAGGATTTTTTTTTTGTAATTTCTTTATGATCTGTTAAATTTCTTCATTGTTATGGTTCTTTTAAGATTTTCTACCTCAGTCTTGTTATTTTAGGTGAGTTGTATGATTCTAGAAATCTGTCCATTTCTTCTAGTCTTCAAATTTGTTGGAGTACAGTTCTTTACAGTATTCTGATAATAATCTTATTTATTTATTTTGTGATGTTACCTTTTTAATTTCATTTTCTTATTATTTGCATCTTCTCCTTCTTTTCCTTTAGGTTTGCCAGTGCTGTACTTACTTTATTAAACTTTTCAAAGAATCAATTTCTATCCTTGGTGATTTTTTCTATTGTCCTTCTAATTTCTGTTTCATTTATATCTGCTTGAATCTTTATTTATTTATTTATTTTCTTCTGCTGACTGTAGCCTATCTTTGCTTTTGCTGTGTCCCAAAGATTTTGGTATGTTGTGTTTTCATTCTATTTTGAGTCAAGGAATTTTTCAATTACATATTTTATTTCTCTATTACCCAGTCATTTTTGAGGAGGGCATTATTCAGTTTCTAGGTGTTCAATCTTCTTTTGGTAATTCTTCCTAATTTTAGAGCATTGTTGCCTGAAAAGATGCTTTGCAGTATTTCAATGTTTTCAAAAATATTGAGTCTTCTTTTTGGCCTTACATATGGTCTATCCCTGGGAAATGTTCCATATGTGGTGGAAAATAATGTATATTTTGCTATTGTTGGATAGAGTGCTCTGTAGATGTCTGTTAGGTCAAATTGGTTGATCATCTTGTTTAGTTCTTCTGCATCTTTGTTGAGTTTCTTTCCACTTGTTCTATCTTTAATTGAAAGTACTTTATTAAAATCTCCTACTATTTGGTAGCTCGGTGCCTACCAAAGGCACTTGACTGCTAACCAGAGGGCTGGTGGTTCAAACCCACCAGCCACTCCTCAGAAGGAAGGTTGGGCAATCTGCTTCCATAGTGATACTGCCTCAGAAACCCAAGGAGGGGTTTCTATGAGTCAGGGCCAACTTGACGTCATGTAACAACAACAACAACAACTATTTGAGTGGAGTCATCTATTTGTCTTTTCAATTCTGTTAAAGTCTGCTTTATGTATTTTGGGCTTATTCATTGTGTGTGTAGATATTTATTATGGTTAAGACCTCTTGTTAAATTGATATTTTAACCATTAATAACATCTTTCTGAGTCTCTTATTGCTTTTTTTGTCAAAAGTCTATTTAATCAGAAATTAATATTGCCCCTCCTGCCCTTTTATTCATTGCCATTTACTTCGTATATCTTTTACCGACCTTTGATTTTTTAGTATATTTTTGTCTTTGTGTCTAAGGTGTGTCTGTTGTAGTTAGCATATTGATGTGTCATATTTTCTTAACCAGTCTGCAATTCTCCATCTCTTGAGTGGTGCATTTAATTCACTGACATTCTGTGTAATTATTAACAGCTGTGAATTTATTGATGTCATTTAGCTTCATGGATTTTTTATTTTTTTAAATTTTTATTGTGATTTGGGTCAAAATTTACAGAGCAAATTCACTTTCCATACAGAAGCTCACATACACTTTGTAT
>NW_006922466.1:75574-77902 GCF_000298275.1 Orycteropus afer afer
AGTGGTAGCTAGGCACCATCTAGTTCTTCTGGTCTCATGGTCATAGAGGCTGAGGGTCATATGGTGTACCAGTCCCTTGGATTAATTGTTTCCATGCATCTTTGGTTTTCTTCATTCTTCTTTGCTCTGAATAAGTAGAGCCCCATTATTGCATCTAAATGGCTGCTTGCAAGCTTTTAAGATCCCAGTCATTACTCACCAAAGTAGGATGTGGAACTATGTTTGGTCTAGTATGTTATACCAGTTAACCCTGATGTCTCCTGGGACTATGGTTCTGAGCCCAGTTGTCCCACTACTTGTTCCCTCTTGGTATCTGGCTATGGCCAAGAATTGACTACAACCTTGTCCTTAGTGAGCTCTAATATACATCTGGGAATTCTTACAGAACATACAAAAGCACTGTCTGGAATACACTGAAACATTGTCTGACAATTCTATACATGATCTTGGGCTCACTCTCCCCTGAATATACATACCTAATAGTTAACACTATCCACCCATCTATCCACCCACATATCAATGCTTGCCTTCACTGACAATGCAGTGTCGTATGTGCAAAAGGTTCATCTTTATTGTCTATTATTCTCATGAACCTCTCTATGTCTTCCTCGATGCCACCATATAGATCCCTCACATTTGGTACATTGCCCTTCTTTTCATTCAAATCAATACTTGTCTCTACCTATCTAACAGGGTTCCTTACACTCCCTTCCCAGCCCTGATTACCAAGAAAGAAAATTTCCTTCCGTATATAAAACTTTCCTTGACTATTTACACTAATGGACTAATACAATATTTGTCCTCCTGTGATGGACTTATTTTTCTCAGCATCATGTCCTCCAAGTGTATACACATTATGCAGTGTTTTTCAGATTCTACATTATGGTTTAGGGTTGCATAATATTCCATTGTGTGTATATGCCATAGTTGGTGATCCATTCTTCAGTTGATGAACACCTAGTTTGTTTCCATCTTTTGGCTATTTTAAATAGTGCTGCGATGAACATGGGTGTGCATATATTTGTTCTTGTCCTGGTTCTCACTTCTTTAGGACATATATACCTAGTAATGGAATGGCTGGGTCAAATGGTATTTCTAATTTCAACTTTTTAAGGAATCACCATACTGCTTTCCACAATGGTTGCATCATTTTACAATCCCACCAGCAGTGTATGAGAGTCCCCATCTCTTTGCAAACATGCCAGAGCATTTGTTATTTTCTATCGTGTTGAACTTGGCTACCTACTAGTGCTAGGACAAGATGTTATCTTGTTGTTTTGATTTGCATCTCTCTAATGGCTAATGATTGTGAGAATTCCTTCATGTGTTTGTTGGCTGCCTGGATATCGT
This sequence comes from Orycteropus afer afer, assembly GCF_000298275.1. Taxonomy (NCBI): domain Eukaryota; kingdom Metazoa; phylum Chordata; class Mammalia; order Tubulidentata; family Orycteropodidae; genus Orycteropus; species Orycteropus afer. Next base: position 76,925 of record NW_006922466.1, read on the forward strand.
CTTTGGTGAAGTGAATTCATGTCTTCTACCCATTTTTAATTGGATTATATGTTCTTTTTGGTGTTGAGATGTTGGAATTTTTTGTACATTCTAGAGATAAGTCCCTTGTCAGATATGTCATTGCCAAATATATTTTCCCAATCTGTAGGTTCTCTTTTGGCTCTTTTGAAAAAGTCTTTGGAAGCACATAAAAACGTAACTATTAGAAGGTCCCATTCGCTAGTTTATATTCTGCTGTTAGTGCATTTTGGAGTTTGCTTGATAGTCTATTTATGCCATAAATTAGGGTGCCTAAATTTCCCCTAGTTTTTCCTTGAAGATGTTTACAGTTTTAGGTTTCACATTTTAGTCTTTGATCCATCTGGAGTTCATTTTTGTGTATGGTGTGAGGTACAGATCTTGGTAATTTTTCAGAAAATGGATATCCAGTTTTGCCAGCTGACTATCTCTTCCCCATTGAAGGGATTTTGGCCCTTTGTCAAAGATCAGCTGAACATAGGTCGATGGATCTATTTCTGGATTCTCAATTCTATTCCATTGGTCTATGTATCTATTGTTGTACAAATACCAGTCAGTTTGACTACAGTGGCTATTAAGTAGGCTTTTAGATCAAGGAGTGTGAGACCTCCCACTTTGTTCTTCTTCTTCAATAATGCTTTTCTTATCCAAGGTCTCTTTCCTTTCTGTATAAAGTTAGTGATTGGTTTTTCCATATCTTTAAAGAATGTTGAAGGAGCTCTGGTAGCTTAGTGCCTAAGACACTTGACTGCTAACCAGAAGGCTGGCAATTCAAACCCACCAGCCACTCCTCGGAAGGAAGATGGGGCAATCTACTTTCGTAGTGGTACTGTCTCAGAAACTCAAGGAGGGGTCTCTATGAGTCAGGTCCGACTCGACAGCACATAACAACAAAAACAAAGATTGTTGATGGGATCTGGATTGGGATTGCATTGAGCGTATAGATTGTTTTGGGTAAAA
>NW_006922466.1:85757-88143 GCF_000298275.1 Orycteropus afer afer
ACCCAGACTCTGTCAGAGCACACAGACTGGGATGGAATCCCTGTGGGTGGGAGTGAGGGATGGCCACACTTCTGTTCACCAAGAGATTGTAGGATATAAGAGTAACAAGGAGAATATCACACCTTTCTAGTTATTTTTGCCATAAAGTCCTTGTGGTCCTTGATAAGTGGAGCTTATTTTTAGGTCCCTGGAATCTGAGAAAATGTTATTCCTTTAAGTAAGCAAAATGGTTCAACTGTTAGTAAACATTCAAAATGACTGTAGACACTGAACAGTTCAGGCCATCTCCCTTTTTGCTGCTCCCCCTTTTATTCACCAGCCACCAGTGCAGTCCTCCATGCAGGACCTGGCTAGCAGGGCCAGTTTTTAGGCTAATTCCCTGTTCCTAACATCACTTGGCAATAACCAAGTGGTCAGTGCTGTGAGACTCCCCAGCAAAACGCAGCTCCATATGGCTTCTGTTTTGGTGTTTTCATGCAGGTTCTTTTACTAGTTGGAGTGTAGCCCACTTCTGTATCCTTCTTGTCAAAGCTCAAGGCACCAGAATTATCTTCTGTATGTGTGTTAATTGGTTCCCCTTTTCTTTTTTAAAGAGTGTCTTTAAAGAATTGTCTTTATTTACCAATTGATTTTTCTGGTTCACTGTTTACAATCATGTAAGCTCGTTTTACTTCAGATAGTTCTATTACTGGGTTGATTTCATGTGTGCTAATCATCAGCTTGTTGTTCTTGGTTTTCTATTGGAAGGACTTCCTTTAAGACATTTTTATAAGGTTGATCCTGTTTAAATGCATTCTCTTTAATTCTGCCTTTCTGGAAATCTCCTAATTTCTCCTTCATATTGAGGGACAAGAAAGAAGGAATACACAGAGTCACTCTACCAAAAAGAATTTGTCAGTGTTTATTCATTTCAGGAGGTGGCATGATCAAGAACTGATGATATTAAAGAAAGAAATCAAAGCTGCAGTGAAGGAATTGGCAAAAAAAAAAAAAAAGCTCCACTCCAGAATTAACAGTAGACCCATGGATGTTTCAACAAACAAATGTCATGCTAGAAATATTTTCTAGTCTATGCCAAGAAATTTGGAAGATAGCTACCTGGCTGATTGACTGGGATTCATATTTTTACCCATTCCAAAGAAAGGTGATCTCACAGGAAATTATCAAACAATATAATTAATATTTCACAGAATAAAATTTTGCTGAAGAAAATTCAAAGCAGTTGCAGCAGTATATTTACAGAGAACTTCCAGAAATGCAAGCTAGATTCAGAAAGGGACAAGGAGCTAGGGATATCATTGCAGACGTCAGATGTATCTTGGCTGAAAACAAAGAATACCAGAAAGATGTTTACTTGTGTGTAATTGACCATTTAAAGGCATTCAATTGTGTAGATAATGAGACATTTTGGATAACATTGAGAAGAATGAGAATTCCAGAAAACTTAACTATGCTCATGAGGAGCCTGTACGTAGATAGACCAAGAGGGTGTTTGATCAGAACAAGGGAATACTGAATGGTTTACAGTCAGAAAGGAAGTGTGTCAGGGTTGTATCCTTTCACCATACTTATTCAATCTGTATGCTGCGAAAATAATCTGAGAAGTTGGAGTACATGAAGAAGAACATGGCATCAGGTATGGAGGGAGTTCCATTAACAACATGTGATATGAAGATGATGGATCCTTGCTTGCTGAAAGTGAAGATGACTTGTAGCACTTATTGATGAAAAATAAAGACTTCTGTCTGCAATACAGATTACACCTCAACATAAAGAATAAGAAAGTCCTTACAACTGGACCAATAAGTAGTGCCACGATAAATTCAGAGAAGTTTGAAGTTGTCAAAGAATTCATATTACCTGGATCCACAATCAACACTCATGGAAGCTGGAAGAAGCAGTCAAGAAATCAGATGATATACTCTGCTGGGCAAATCAGCTGCAGAGGACCTCTTTAAAGTGCTGAAGAGCAAAGATTTCTCTTTGAAGACTAGGGTACAACTAACCCAAGCCATAATGTTTTCAGTTGCCTCATATGACTGTGAAAGCTGGACAATGAATAAGGAAGACCGAAGAAGCATTGATGCTTTTGAGTTGTGGTGTTTACAAAGAATACTGGAAGTACCATGGACTGCCAGAGGAACTAAAAAATCTATCTTGGAAGAATGCAGCCCATATTCTTCTTGGAAGCAAGAATGGCCCAACTTCCTCTCACCCATTTTTTCATGTTGTCAGAAGCGACCATTCTCTAGAGAAGGGTATCATTTTGTAAAGTGGGTGGTCAGAAAAAAAGGGAGAGGTCCTCTATGAGATGAATTGATACAGTGGCCACAATGATTGGCTCAGGTATAGCAAGCATTGTGAGGTTGGCACAAGACTGGGCAGC
>NW_006922466.1:88243-90256 GCF_000298275.1 Orycteropus afer afer
GTAGAATTCTCCAGTGAATCCATCTGAGCCAGGACTTTTTTTGTTGTTGGTAATTTTCCATTTCTTCTTTTGTTATGGCTCTGTGCAAATTTTCCACCTGTCTGTGTTAATTTACATAAGTGGTGTGTTCCTAGAAATTTGTCCTGGTCTTCCAGATATTCAAATTTGTTGGAATACAGTTCTTGATAGTATCTTGATATTATCCACTTTTTTTCAGTTGGTTCTGTTGTGATGTCACCCATTTTGTTTCTTGTTCATGTTATTTGTATTTTCTCTCTCTTTTCCTTTGTTAAATTTGCCAGTGGTTTTGCCAATTTTATTAATATTTTCAAAAAACTAACTTCTATTCTTCTTGATTTTTTCTATTATCTATTTTCTGTTTCATTGATTTCTGCTCAAATCTTTATTGTGTCCTTTCTTCTGGTGACTGTAGGCTTTTCTTGCTATCCTTTTTCTAATTGTTGGAGATGTTAGTTTAAAATGCTGATTTTAGCTCTTTCTTTATTATTGTTTTTTTGATGTGTGCTTTTATTGGCGTAAATTGAACTCTGATCATTGCTTTTGCTCTGCCCCCAAGATTTTTTTATGTTTTGTTTTCTTTCTCATTTGATTCATGGAATTTTTTAATTTCATTTTTTATTTCTTTTATTATTGGGTCTTTTTTGAGGAGGGTATTGTTCACTTTCCATCTGTTTGCTTTTTTTTCCCATTGATCTTCCTGTTGTTAATTTCTAATTTTATAGCATTGTTAACTTGGAAGATGTTTTGTAGTATTTCAGTGTTTTTAAATTTATTAAGGCTTGCTTTATAGCCTAACATATAACCTATCATGGAAAATGTTCCATGCACACTGGAAAAGAATGTATGTTGTGCTGTTGTTGAGTGAAATGCTCTGTAGATGTCTATAAGATCAAGTTGGTGGATTGCAATATTTAGCTCTTCTGCATCTTTGTTGAGTTTCTTTCCAGTAGTTCTGTCTTTCATTGAAAGTGGTGAATTAATGTCTCCCTCTATGACTGTGGAGTTATCTATTTGCCTTTTCGATTCTGTTTAAGTCTGATTTATGTGTTTAGTGCCCGTTCACTGGGACCATAGGTATTGATTATGGTTATAACTTCTTTTTCAATTGATTCTTTAATCATTATATAATGTCCTTCCCTTTCTCATATGGTGGTTTTTGTCTTAAAGTCAATTTGATCAGAAATTAATACTGTCACTTCAGCTCTTTTTTGATTGCCATTTGCTTGATAAATCTTTTTCCAACCTTTGATTTTTAGTCTATTTTTGTCTTTATCTCTAAAGTGTGTCTCTTGTAGACACCATATTGGCAGATTATTATTATTATTATTTTTTATCTAGTCTTCCACTCTCCATCTCTTGAAGGGTGCATTTAATCCATTGACATACAGTGCAATTATTGACAAATATGAATTGTTAGCTGTCATTTTGCTATGCATTTTTCCATGGTATTCCTTGTTTCTTTGTTCCATATAATTTTATTTGCTGATCTCATTATATTCATGAATCATATTATCATTTCCTTTGTTGCTATTGTTTTAGTATTTGTTAAAAATTTGTGTTTTTCCTCTTTTTTATTGTGATGTAAAGGTTTAAAATTTTTCTTTGGAGTTACCCTGTTATTCATAATTTTCTCCATGAGTTTCGAATAGTCCACTCTATCTTGCAATGCTCTAGACTTCCTCACCCTTTAGAAGTTCTGTAACTACACAGTTTGTTTGTTTTTTTTTTTCCTTTTTGGTTTGTAGCTGTCCTTATTTGCCAATTGATGTCTCGGTCCTTTGTTTACAAACTTGTCATCTTATTTTACTTTGAATACTTCCATATTTGCGTTGATATCTGAGTTATGTCATCTTGTGTATTAATGGTTGGTTGTTATTTGCTATTATGGATTCTCTGTTCAAAGTACTCCCTTTAGTATGTTTTGTATGGCTGGTCTGGTTTTAACAAATTCCCTTCATTTCTACTTATCTGGAAATATCCTAATTTTGCAAT
>NW_006922466.1:90746-91509 GCF_000298275.1 Orycteropus afer afer
GCAGCTACAAGAGTTGGAAAAAAGCCTCTAGCTTGATGTGAAAAGCCTCCAACTTGACGTTTGATCCAGGAACATTTTCCTAAGATAAATTTCTCTATATATACATATATATATATAAGCTTTACTAGTTTTAGTTCTCTAGAGAACCCAGTTTAACACATTCAGTGTTTGTCCTGGTTATCTAGTACCACATTGACAGAAATATAGCACAAATGTGATGACTTGAACAAAGAGGAGTTTATTCTCTCACAGTTTGGATGTTTTGAGTCTGACTTGTAAGTGTCAGGCTCTAGAGGCTGGGTAAAAGCCCTTCAACTTTGGCCTTCAGCTCTGCCTCCTGCTCCTGGTCCACTGAAGCTAGGTGCTTTTCTTCTCTCAGACAGCTGTTGGCTGCTGAGAGTGACAAGCCCAAGGTTGACAAGTGAAAATGTATGGTCCCGATGTTACCAAAACACATGGCAGGCTATTAATTTATATCTATTGAAAGTTCCAAGGTCAGCAGAGCATGGCAGGGTGCTGAACAATGACATGGCTACATGTAGGATTCATGTGTACCATAAGTTAGAGACCATTCCCAAGGCAGCTTCTTAAATATGGGAAGCAGAACACATACCCAAAGCAGCTACTCAGCTACTTATGGTAGATCCCACCATGGAGTTGCTTGCCAGTCTCATCATGGGGAATAACTACCATCAGCTGCTCAGCCACTGAACTAGGCCCAGCAAAGTTGACACACAACCTTAACTACCACAAGATTTTATAT
>NW_006922466.1:91609-113235 GCF_000298275.1 Orycteropus afer afer
ATCAGAGCTTAATCTTATTGGTTGCATTTCCCATACTGCTTCAAGAGTCTTTCTTTGTTTCTGGTTTAGGTAAGCTTATGATATGTCTTGGAGACTTTCTTTTGGGGTCTATCTTGTTTAGAGTTCATTGAACTTCTTGAATGGATATATTCTCATCTTTCATCATATTAGGAAAATTCTCTTCCAACAAATCTTCAACAATTTTCTCTGGTTTTATTTGTCTCTTCCTGTTTTGGAATTCCTATTTCATGTAAGTTATTTCTCTTGATAGTATCTCACATTCATCTTAGGTTTTCTACATTTTGTTTTAATCTTTTGATCCCTTAATTCTCTTTAATCTCATTAATTCTGTCTTTTATTGACTCAATTCTACTCCTTAGCCCCTTCAATGTTTTATCTATTACTGAAATTTTAGTATTAATCTTCTGGATTTCTATTTGTTGGTTTTTTATTGTTTCTATTTTTTCTTATTTTGTCAGGTTTTCATGTATTTTTTTCCTAAATTGTCCCAGAGTTTTTTCTATATTTTGCTTAATTTTGTAAGTGTTTTCCTTGATCTTGTCAATGCTTTCCTTGATCTGTGTCTCAATCCATTTATGGTACCTAAATATAATTATTTTTAATTCTTTATCAGGGAGTTCCAATGCTGTTTCTTCCTCAAAGGTGTTTTCTGTGTTTGTACCCTGACCCCTTTTATCTATTACTTTCTTTTGCTTCTTTGTGTAGACTGTGATGTTTGGTTGTCTCTGAGACATTGTGATGATGTTATATTTATGTTTAATGTGTAAAAGATAATGAAAATGTGTTCACAGTTCTCTGATGGCTCTTCATAAGGAACAGTTGAGGCTGAGTAGAGCTGGTATTGGCTGCAGTCTATTATTGGTCTGTTGTTTCAAAGCAAGTGGTGGCCCTCACTCATTGGGTGGGGCTGCAGGATTTGCAGGTCTGGTTAGGTTTTGTTGGCACAGGTGTTGTCTTCTGCTCAGTTAGACAAAATAAATAAATTAATAGAAAACTATCACAAAAATAAAAGAGAACAAAAACTCAAACCACATAAACAAACAAGAACAATTAAAATAAAATAAAAAGGAAGAGGAAGACAAGGAAGAGAAAGAGAGAGTGATAATAAATGAAATATATCAGAAGAAAAAATTCCAAAATATATTAAAAATGGATAAATAAAGATAATGTGAAAAAGAGGGGGGGGGACCCACAATATCTGGTGAAGCAATAATGAGAGAAAAGAGTAAGAATAAAAGAATAATAGACAAAAAGTAGGAAAAGTGCAAAAGGAAAAACAAGGGATTGGAAGAGTCAATAGAAAAAAAAAATTAGAACAAAGAAAAAGAAAGAGAGGAAAAAAAAAAAAAAAAAAGGAACCAGAGATTGAAAAGAGAAGGAAAACAAATGTGGAAAGTAGGAAGATATAAATAATATTTTTTTTTAAAAAAAATCAAAAACAAAATGGGAGGGCAAGGCATCTAGGCTCTGTCAGTGCACAGACTGAGATGGAATTCCTGCAGGTCAAGAAGATTTCAGAGATGGAGGATGACCCCACCTCAATTCACCAAGAATGTGTATGTTCTAAGATTAACAAGGAGAATACCCCATTTCTCCAGTCATCAGCCTCCAGTGTGGCCATTTGTGCTGTCCTCACCAAGCAAAACCTACTCCTATGTCACAGACCAGGTAAGAATGCCAAAATTGTCACTCCCACCACTTGTGAATATTCAAAATGGCTGCCCTCAAGACAGTCACTTCAGTCCACAGGTCTGTTTGTCGCCTTTGCTGTTTCCCTTTCTGATCATCAGACACAGATGTAGTCCTTGCCCACATAGCCTTTAGTGAGCAGACTCAATTCTTAGCTTGCTATGAGAATATATTCAAAGTGGCTGTGCCCTCAGGATAGCCAGCAATCTGCACTTCTGTTTGTCTCCTTACTCATTGTTTTCATTCATGTTCTTCTACTAGTTGGTATTGAATCCACTTCTTTATCCTTGCCTTCAAAGCTCAGGGTTCCAGGATTGTCTTCTGTGTAGGTTTCAATTGATTTCTCATTGTTTTGTTGAAGAGGGTCTGTGTAGCTTGTCTGCCTATTCCACCATCTTGCCACAATTCCCATCTACTATTATTTCCTGCCCAATTTTTATTTTAACATTTTATCTTAAAATCTTTCCCCTTGAAGATTTCAATAAAGTCTAAATATTTTATTAATTTGGTATATTATTTTTGAACCCCTTTCTTTAATTTATTAATATGTTTTCTTTCATCTGAGTCCAGATTAAAGGATTTAGGATACTCATTTTTTGCTTTTCTTTATTCCAAAAGGAGGTCTTGTGCTGTAGTCATTAAAGCATATAGCCGCTAACCAAGAAGTCAGAGATATGAATTCATCAGTTTCTCTACAAGATAAAGATGAGTCAGTCTACTTCCAAAATGTTTACATCCTATGTAATCTTGTGAGATAGCTCTACTCTGTCCTATCAGTTGGAATTACAATGAGTTGGAAACAACTGGATGGCATACAATAATGGCAGTGAAATTAAAAAAAAATGCTAATTTAGGTGGATGCATGACTAAGCTTTGCCCTGGATTTGTTTTGCACAGGTATTAGAGTATAGTTTGATTCGTGACAACTGACTAAAATATTCTATCTGTACCAAGATGTAGCCAGGCACTACTCCAATATACCTTTCCTGAAGGTTCTGCTGAAGTGTTTGAGTGCATTACTATGCTCTATTGCTCTGGTAGTGTAGTGCCTAAGGCACTTGACTGCTAACCAGAAGACTAGCGGTTCAAACTCACTAGCCACTCCTCAGAAGGAAGATGGGGCAATCTACTTCTGTAGTGATACTGTCTTGGAAACCCAAGGAGGGGTCGCTATGAGTCAGGTCCGACTCGACAGCACATAACAACAACACAACATTGCTAACATTTAAAAATCATTAAAATTATGTAACATTTTATTCAAAGTTTTGCTATTGTTTAAAAAAATAATCACTCTGACTTCACAAGTTATTCTATTTTACTTCTTTATATAGATAAATATAGGCCTAAGGCAGGCCCACCCTTAACACTTGCAGGAAATTTCAGTATAACGGAGGCCCACGTACCGTATGTTTAGATACTTAAGAGTTAGAAATCAAGCTAACAGATTGTTAAATGAAGTTCAGTCTTCTATTTTGACAAATATATGTTTGTAAAATTTTAGACGTTCTTCATAAAGTTTCAACTTAGAAATATTAGACTTCTGTTAGTATCAGGCTGATGTATAGTATTATGGTGAGAACAAGCCCTGGGCCCAGTCCATTCTCTCTTCTTATCTCTGGCTTCATCCTACACTATGAAGGACCTTAAGCATACACATTTGGACAAAACAGCCTGTGACCAAGCCTGCTTAAACAACAATTCAACACACTGCCATTGAGTCAGATCTGACTCACAGCAACTCCTCCATGGGTTTCCAAGGCTGTATCACTACTGAAGTAGATTGCCCAACCTTCCTACCAAGGAGTGGCTGGTGAGTTTGTACCACCAGCCTTCTGGTTAGCAGTCCAGTGGCTTAGGTACTACGCCACCAGAGCTCCCTTTATGCAGGCCTAAAATCAAGACTCTTTATTTCCTGTTCCATAGATGAACCTAGGGTTAAGTTACTTGCACAACATGATACCCACTGCCGTTGAGTCAATTTTGTATCATAGTGACCCCTATTGGATTTCCAAGGCTGTAAATATTTACAGAAGTAGATTGTCTCATCTTCCTCATGCAGAGCAGCTGGTGGATTTGAACCACAAACCTCTTGCTTAGCAGTCAATGCTTCACTCAAGACAGGATGAACAATTTGGACTCAGAATTTCTGTCTTAGGTGCTCAGTGCTTGATCCACAGAGCAGAGGCATGGACTCTATGCAGAAATACACCCTTATTGTAGACTTCTTACACTATGAAGATAGATGTATGTGGAAATGTGTGCCAAGGTTGGGCAATCTGCTTTCGTAGTGATACTGCCTCAGAACCCTGAGGAGGAGCTGCTATGAGTCAGGTCTGACTCCACGGCACATAACAACAACAACATCTAAATGTAGCACTTGTTTATTTCATAAAATTTATATTTATTATAACTATCTTTGCCATATATATTACAGGTACTTATATATCTTACGATACATTTAATGCATCTTATAGTATTTGTCTAAGTCTCTTATGCCACAAGCTCACTCTTTATCTATAGAGAAAGCATCTTACGAACCCACTTATATTTCACAAACATACATATTGCTTATATTTGTTTATAACTTCTCCTATGGATTTAATCATTTCCATGTTTTTCTTGTTGTTTATAACAAAATTGAGTATTCTCTAATAATCTAACAAAATCACATATGTCTTAATGTTTGTATTTTCTGTAAGAAGAATAACAGTTTTGAAATGCTTTCATAATGAAAATTTTCAATTTATTATATGCTTATGCAAATAAGATATTTTCTTTTGAATGTGTCTTGCAGCAGAAATCATGACTTAAGGTGAAAAAGAATCCAAAATGGTACTAAACTATGGCCTTTTTTTTCCCCTTTCCTTATTTTCCTTCAGCTAATCCCTTGACTTTTTGCATTTATTCTGAAATGCTTCATTAGGAAACTATAAATTAAAAATATAAGAAGGGGAATATTAAGCTTATATCTGTCACTATGCATTAGCAAAAGTCAAATTAAAGCAGAGAAGACGTGTTTAAAATCAATGGGTCAAGGTGGATTTTAAATTAAATGTTTTTACTGTTTCCTTTCTCAGTTAGTAGAGATAAGGGGAATTTTGTATTTAATTCACCAGGGATAAGCATTTCCATGATTGTAATGTAATTCATGACATGATGTTATTATAAATACTTGTTATAGTATATTAACATCATTCCATTAATCTTTGCCTTTCAACTGTTGTTGTTGTTGCTGTTGTTATGTGCCATCGAGTAGGCGCCAACTCATAGCGACCCCTCCTTGGGTTTCCGGGGCAGTATCACTATGGAAGTAGGATTGCCCAACCTTCCTTCCGAGGAGTGGCTGGTGGGTTTGAACCGCCAGCCTTCTGGTTAGCAGTCAAGTGCTTTAGCCACTATGCTACTAGACATGGACAAATATCTCTTGAATATTTAACAGTTTTTATTTTCCAAAAGACCCTTATTATTACATATGTAGCTAAAACTGTTGATGTAGTGAATATCTGTAATTCATAACTAGATACCCAACGACCACATTCTACATCAATGTACTGTATTTTTACTGTAATCAATTAATTTTAAGGAAGTTCATGAAATTTTGAAGTTCTTCATAACACAGTCATATACAATTAATTGATCATAATGACTTACATGAAAGTGAATCTTCATTTAGTTTATTAATGGATACCCACATTTATTCATGTGAAAATAAGCTATTATAAAATTATCTCTTTGGTTATTGTTACTGTTGTCAGGTGCAGTTGAATCAATTCTGACTCATAGTGACCCTATGTACAACACAGCAAAACACTGCCCAGTTCTACACCACACTTGAGCCCATCCTCAGAGCCACTGTCAATGCATTTCTTTGAGAGTCTTCCCCTCCCCCCCCTTTTTTTTAACCTCCTACTTTACCAAGCATGATATCTTTCTCCAGAGATGGGTCTTTTCTGATCACATGTCTAAAGTTGGTGAGGTGAAGCCTGGTCATTCTCTTTTTAAAGAACATTCTGGTTGCACTTCTTCCAGGAAAGATTTGTTTGTTCTTCTGGTAGTACATGATATTATTAGTGTTCTTTGCCAACATCACAATTCAAAGGCATCAATTGTTTTTGATCTTCCTTATTTATTGGTAGAAATAAGTAATATCAAGATGCATCAGCATAATAAAAACAAATTCAATAGCAAATTTCAGTAAATCCTTTATTTTAATTATTTTCTACTATACATATTATAATATGTATAGTATATACATAAATCCCTGTACATATTATAGTGCATCAACATCTCTATTTCTTAAGAGCTTATCTTGCTAGAGGAGAAAATATTACAGTCTTTGCAGCAGCAGTGAACCATACTGTTACATTTCTCACTATCATTCTAGTGGTGAAGTTAGGAGACTTGCAGCAGACATAGATCCTGTGTAAGCCACTAGTAAGTACTATACAGAAAAAAAAAGTAAATAAATAACAGTGTGGGCAGATACAAAGTGCTAGGGCAAACTAAAAAGGGATTTTACTTTTGAGTGTGGTCAAGCAAGATCTCCATAACCATATACCTAACACATGTAAGAAAAGAGTGAACAAAATGAGGTTATGGGAAAGGATGAAAGCATTAAAAATAGTTAACTTAAAAGAAGATAATCACTTGGTGTCTCAAAAGGAGCCTAGGATGGCTGTTGCATAAAAAGTGATCGAGATTGACTGTTAGAAGATAAAAGCATAGACATGCACGTGGAAAAGTCAAAAGTAAACTATTGTTGTTAATGTTGCTGGTTGCCAACAAGTTGATTTAGACTTATGGTGACTTCATATATGCAGAATAGATCTGCTCCATAAGATTTTCAAGCCTGTGACTTTGCAGAAGTGAATTGTCAGACCTATCTTCCAATACACCTCCAAGTGTGTTCAAGCTGCCAGTTTTCAGCTACTAGTCAAGCATTTGACAATTTGTACTTCCCAGAAGCTCCATAGAAAACTTTAGATCATTGAAATTCTTTATCCTTTACCCTTATTGAAAAGTGATAATATTACAGAGGTTCAAGTAGAGAAGAGAGAAAATACAGCTTCAGTTTTTCACTAGATCATTCTGAGTGCATTGTCAAGACAATCTGTGAGTGAGGAAGAGCAGTTACAAGGACAGCAGTTGAAGGCTTTCATAAAAAATCCAGTTGTTGGGTGTGGTATTTGGATCAGAGTTACAACAGTAGAGGATTTTGGGAGTTCCTAAGTACAAAGGATATAGCCTCAGAAGACATGATTTCTAAATCCAACTTAAACCATACTAGTATTTTCTTGGAAAAGTTAAGCAATTTATCTTAGTTTCAATATCCTCATCCTTAAATTAAGTTTATGTATGGAAAAATTATGTGATATATATAAAACATCAGATACAGTACCTGCTGTATGATAAGAATTAAATGCTTTATTAATAGTAGTTTAATATTCAATGTGGATAAGGGAAGGAAATACAGTTAACATACTAAGAACCATTGATTTTTACATGTTTAAGATGGTGAAATGTGCAGTATATGAATTGCATCTCATGAATAAAATGAAACAAAATGATAATACTTTGATTATATCTTTTTATACAGATCTTCTAGAGCCATTAAAATACCATCATGCTGAGTAAAATAATCAACCATTAAAAGAAAAATATTGTATGATATCCTCCTATATATCAAAGAGCTAGAATAGGCAAATATACACAGACCAAAATTTATTAGTGATTACCAAGGGTGAAAGGGAGGGGGGAACAGGGACTCATTACTCAGGGGGCACATATTCTGTCAAGGGTGATGAAAGAATGAGGAAACATAAAGTGATGATGGTTGCACAGCATAATGAAAATAAATAACATTATTAAATTGCACATGTAAAAACTTTTAGAATGGCAGATATTTTGATAGATACACAACAAAAATCCACGAGGGAAAGAAAAGTCAAAATGGAATTCAAAAAGAGGCCTATGAATCATTCTATTTCAAATGAATGACATGACCAGACCATACAGAATCAGGGATGAGGGGAAGATTCACATAACTTTAAACACAACATTTTGACCATCTGACCTATGGCTACAGTCAAAATATTCTAAATAGATATACTTTAGTTGGTAAGTTTAGTTTTGACAATGTATGATTTAAAAATCCTGCCATTACTTCATGTATATAAAGGATTGAGTAAATAATTAGATATGTTGTTATTAATACATATTAAATGTACTGGAAGTATCATTATGAGTTCTTGACTCTATAGGTATAGATTGAAATAGGGACAGAGAGATAAATAAGGATATCATTATGGTTAATGTTATGTGTCAACTTTGCTAGGCTGTATTTTTCAGTAGTGTGGCAAGCACTATGTAATTATCTTCCATTTTATGATCTGACATGAGCATTCAATCAATTGAAAGGGGAGGTCCCTTGAGGGTGGGGCTTGCCTCCAGTATGTAAATGGAAGGTCTGGCAAAGCTCATTCTCTTTCTCCACCCTGCATTTTTCTTGCCACCTGATTTTAGGTTCTTGAGATATAAATCTGTATAAGTTTTCAGCTGCCCATTTGATGTACAGATTTTAGATTTTCTATACCCTGCAGCTCTGTGAGCCAGCACAGGCTACCAGTCTGCCTTATTAGTCTAAATGTTTGGTTTCATCTGCCTTTGCAACTATATGAACCAGTGGAGGTCTTCAGTCTGCCTCCTGACCCAAGGATACAAAATTTGCCAGAGTCGTTTCCCCATAGTTATGTGCACCATTTCCTTGAAGTATATCTATTTATCTATCTTATTTTCATATATATGATTCATTTAGTTTTGTTGTTCTAGAGAACCCGGACTAAGACAGAAGTTCAATAAAACCGGCAAAAGCAAGAAACTGTGTAAGGCAGAAACCTGTCAGAGAAGGAAATTCAAATACTTTCCACAAAATTGAGCAAGAGAAAAGTGGTAAGACAAATTACAAGACCTGGAAGAACAAGTCAGTCCCATTGAGTTCTGGCTCTCACAGATTTATTGTACATTTAAAATATTTTAAAATATGATAGCAACTAACATTTTTATTTTTATTTTCATAATTTAATCACATTTATTTTTCAGTCTCATATTCTTTCCATTTCTCTTAACTTTTTCTTATATTTCTTTATTACATAAAGTCACTTAAGAATTTACATTTGATAGCTATTTTCTATAAATCATTTTGTTAAATAACTAAAATTTATATCTTCACTGACTACAAACACAAGGGATTTATATATACTATAGGCTGAGAAAGCTGCAAACTGTGTAAGGGAGAAAACTGTCAGAATAAGAAAACTCAAATATTTTCCACTAAAATGAGTAATAGAAATGATACCATTTCACTCTCTCAAAGGCAGAGAGCTTGCAACATCTAGAAAAACAAAGAAGTTCCATTGAGTTCAGGTTCTTACAAGTTTCAGTGTAAGTATGTATATCACTATACCATATAATGCTGTTATTGTTGTGTGCCATTGAATATATCCCATCTCACAGAGACCACCTGTGAAAGAGTAACAGTCTTCCATTTGGTTTTCTTGGCCTTAATCTTTATAGAAGCAGATCTCCTGGTATTTCTCTCACAGAGCCTCTGGGTGAGTTTGAAACAACCATTTATTTAACTGGCAAGTGCTTAACCATTGCACCACCATGGCTGCTTACATAACAAATGGAGTATAATAATTGAAAAATAAATACGAAAAGATTCCAGGCTTAAAGTGCACACTTCTGTGCTTTTTAAGGTGAATAATTTTTGATCTAAGTGGATCTCACAAGAAACTGTCAAAAATATAAGGTTATTTATGCAGATAATAAATATCACTCCAAGAATACATAATTTTCTGATGTGTAGTAATATAATGTCATAACAATTAGTACGACATGCAAAAATTAAATACCTAGAACACAAAGACAACTTTGATAATTCAAAAGATACCGATTATGATGTTACACCAAAGTTTCTACTTCACCTAATTTTTCAACATAAATACTGCTTTAACAGAAAAATATTTCCTTTTATGCCTAGATCCCAGTCATGCTCTCTCTTTTATCATTTTAATCCATTTTTTTTTTAAATGATATTTGCTACTACATACTAGGCTAAAAGAGAGAACAAGAAAATACACATATTGTTGTTAGGTGGCATCAAATTGGTTTCAACTCATAGTGACCCCATATACAACAGAACAAAACACCATCAGGTCCCCCATGACCCTCACATTCATTACTATATTTGAGATTCTTCTTTTTTTTTTTCTGAAACCACTGTGTCAATTCATGTAGTTTAAGATCTTCTCCTTTGGCATTAATGAGTATATTTGAATAATGGTCATATTACCTTGTCTTCTCTGTAGGTTTATATATCTTATTCAATCATTGATACCATTGCACTTCAGAATAGACCTTGAAATGGTCTTTTGATAATAAATGCTAAGCCATTCCTCTTCTATTTATCATCCTCAGCATGGTAGACCATAGGATAATCTAATTCAAAATTGCCAATAATATCAGTTCCCCTCACTACAGCCAAGAATATTGATCTTTTGCTTTCCATTTTATTTTTGATGATTTCCTATGTTCTTAGATTCATACTTTGGACATTTTATGTTCTGATTACTAATGAATGTTTTTATCTCTTTCTTCTTATTTTGAGTTATCAGCAAAAGAAGGTCCTGAAAACTATACTCCACCCATATCATTAAGGCTGACTTCTCTTTGATCGGGCGGTACTCCCACAGTCATATTTTGTGTGCCTTCTAACCAGAGGAACTCTTTTCTCATACTATATCAGGGAGTGTTTCACCACTATTATATTATAGCATAAAAAATTCATGGAGGACAAAACAGAATAATGTGGTGACTATCTAGAGAGGATGGGAATAATGGGGTGAAAAAGAGAAGTAATACAAGGTAAAAATAATACCTTTGACTATCAATTCTTGTATGGTACTGACATGCAAAATCAAGGTAATATTTCACATACCCAGATAAAATAAAATAATTATAATCATAACTATATAAAATTCCTGTAATGAAATGCAAACAGGAAACAAGCAACCAAACTATATTTCACTTAAATTACATGACATCAATGAAAGACAGAGGGGGCAGAAAAAGTAGCCAAATAAAAAGTGAGCACAGTATTTGATCTATATATCATCAGAATAAAGAAAAAAAAAATATCTGTTAATTCTAGGACTGAATAAATATGTCAGTATATTTTGGATAATGGTTTCTCACTGATGGAGATTGTCGAAATAAATATGGAAAAGGGGAGATATAGGAGGAACTCTGTTGTGTTTGTTTGAATTAATATATATAAATATGACTTCATGATATTAGATATATATATATATGTTCATGTGCATATGTATGTTTTTATACAAAATAATGTCTGTAGTATGTGTGACTGTGAATGTATAAATCTATTTCCTAGCTGTGTGCAGTGAGAAGTCAAGGAAGAAATGACACTTACTTGAAAAGCAATGAGCTCAATTAGCACTTAGGTTTTTGGTTTAAAACCATTTTTATTAAAAAAAAAAAAAAATCCCTCTAGTGTTGGACAATATAGTTTCAAATGAACTTGAAATGTCCGTGGTGACAGAAAACATGGGAGTATTAAAAAATAAAAACATGGGGACATATATATATAATGGAGAGAGTATCCAAGATGAAGTAGCTAGTAATAATAGAAAAAGTATTTTAATATAATGAACGAATAATAAACCATTAAACTGCATTGATATGAATAAATGCATAAATAGATACATAAATATCTAAATCTATAGGAGGACTGGGGAAAGATTTCCTTACAATAAAAAAAAAAAAAAAACTATTTTCCATAGAATAAATGAGAGAATTATCAAGTCACCATTTGGTTATCAAAGAGAATATTCAGGCTCACTTCACTAACAAGTAGTAAAAATAATGAGTAAACATCTCAGAGCATGTACTGTATTTACTGACTCTATCATCTTATTATTATTTATTCTGGAAAACTACCCTTTACATATCATTTGTGGTTTCTCATTTATCATATATCAAGATAATGTAAGGGGAGGGAGAGGGAGAGAGCCCCCACCCAAGGCAGGAAGCAGGAAGGCAGGACTGATGACGGTCGGATATAGGTAAGATGAGAGTGGAAAGGTTTGGAATAACTAAGGGAGATGAATTTGTCTGTCAGTTTGTATAACTGTGGCAGCAGGTATGTTGCTGTGAGTCTGGAGGCTGTGCCACCAGTGTTTCAAATGCCACCAGGGATACACATGGGGTGGATGGGTTTCCACAGAGCTTGCAGACTGAGACAGACTCAGAAGAAGAAAGAGACCATCCACTTCTTAAAGAATTGGTCAGGGAAAGCCTTATTAATAGCAGAGAAACACTGTCTGCTAAATTACTGGACAAGTTTACAGATAGCCCTGAAACATTATCTGATACAGTGCCAAACGATGAACCCCTTAGGATGGAAGGCACTCAAAATACAACTGGGAAAGAGCTGTCTCATCAGAGTAGAACCAACCTTAATGATATTGATAAACTAAAGCTTTCAGGACCTCTATTTGCTGACATGCCAGAACTCAAACTGAGGAGAAACAGCTGCACACATCCAATAATCAGAACATGGAATATATGATGTTTTCACTGGCCAATTCGTTGAGAAGTGGGTGGACCTTTCTTGTTTCCTGTCTTGGTCTGGAAGCTCAGCTGAAACCTGTCCACCATGGTTGACCCTGGTAGTATTTGAAATACCACTGGCATAGCATCCAGCTACACAGCAGCATGCAATCAAGCACAGTACAAGGTGACTCCCCAGAGGAGTTCCCATATATGGAAGAAAAAAAAAACCTCACTGCCATTGAGTACATTCAGCTCACAGTGACCCCTCTTTGGTTTCTGAAGAGGTATCTCTATGGACATAGATTGACCAATCTTCCTTTCAAGGGGAGGTTGGTGGGTTTGAACCACCAGCCTTCTGGTTAGCAGTCAAATGCCTTAGGCTCTATACTACCAGAGCTCCCCAGGGCAGGATGTAGTAAATTTTTTATACTTTCATGTTTGGTAATTTATCAAGTGGTATGATATTTGAAATTACTCCATATCAGTTCAGTATATTCTTTCTCATTCTATTTTTTACATTTATGTCAGTAAGAAAAAAAATGCTATTTTTAAGTGCAAGGCTATATATACTTAGATATAATGTCTTGAAGAAACTTAATATATGTAATAATATGTATAAATGCACATACATAAAAAAATAGATACAGAGCAAGGCAACATAGAGGTTTTAGAACAGAATAATGAAGATTCTGAATGCCTGCTTAAAAAATAAGTTTACAACATTTTGGGGAATATTTAAAAAGTTATGAAAGATGATATTTAGGAAGAAATTCAAAATGTGATACGGATTTTGACATGCAGAAAATAAATTCTCAATAGTATAAGATCAGAAAAAGTTATGAAAAATTTCAGACAATAAAAAGATACATTCATGTCAAAATACATTAGGAACTGAATGTATAACTAAGTATTCTATTTTTACAAAACAAGCATTTGGAAGATTTTTTATTTATTTTTTTCCTTTTTGTAACTTTAGGGAGATATATTTAGTAAACTTAAACTTAATATGCTAGCTCCTTGTTGTTATGTGCTGTAGAGTCGGACCCAACTCATAGCGACCCCTCCTTGGGTTTCTGAGGCAGTATCACTATGGAAGTAGATTGCCCCATCTTCCTTCTGAGTGGTACTGAAATTATTTAAAAATTAAGTGAAGAAATATTTCTTTCTTGCTTTAGCTTCTTTTTGTGTTTCTCTTTAATTTTGCTTTTTTCTTTATTTGTTGCAATGTTTCTTCAACAAATTATAACTAGACAATTGTAATTTGACAGGTCATCAAATAGGAAGGGAAAAGAAGACACAAAATTGTGAGCCAAGATGCTCTATTGCATCTCAGAGTCAGTTTGAGGTGGAAAGGTACTATTAATAATTACCAAAAGTGCAATGTAAAATGCCTTAGGTATTATGCCACCAGAGTTCCCATATATAATATACTAATACACAATTATATATAAACTAAAAAAAAATAAATAAATAAATCCACTCCTATCAAGTCAATTCTGACTCATAGCGACCCCTCCTTGGGTTTCCCAGGTGGTATCTCTACGGAAGTAGATTATCAGTTTTTCCTTCCGAGGAGCGGCTGGTGGTTTTGAACCACCAGCTTTCTGATTAGCGGTCAAATGCCTTAGGCACTATGCCACCAGAGCTATACAATTATGTGTGTGTGTGTGTGTGTATTTGTTTTGTTTTTAGGTGCCGTTATGTCTGACCCATAGTGACCCTATGGACAGCAGAACGAACAAGAAACCTCCCGTCCCGTGCCACCTCCCCGATCCCTGCTATACTTAACCCCATAGCCTCAGCCACTGTGTCAATCCATGTCCTTGAGGGACTTCTCTTTCCATGGCCCTCCACCTTACCAAGCATGACATATTTCTCCAAGGAATGATCCCCTCTGACAACATGACCAAAGTAAGTGAAACAAGTCTAGCCTTTCTCGCTTCCAAGGAGCATACCTGCTGCACTTCCTCCAGGACGGCTCTGTTCGTTCTTTTAGCAGTCCACAGTACTTTCAGCGTTCTTCGCCAGCACCAAAACTCAAAAGCGTCAATTCATCTTCAGTCTTCCTTATTCATTGTCCAGCTCTCAAGTGCATGCGAAGCAATTGGAAATATCAAGATTGTGTCAGGCGCACCTTAGTCCTCTAGGAGAAGACATCCTTGCTCCTCAGCACTTGAGAGAGATTCCTTGCAGCCAACTTGCCCAGTGCTATATGTCTTCTGATATCCTGACTGCTGCTTCCATTGGCATCCATTGTAGAACCAAGCAATGTGAAGTCTTTGACAACTTCGAACTTTTCTCCATTTATTATGATGCTGCTTATAGGTCCAGTTGTGAAGATTTTTGTTTTCTTTATATTGAGATGTAATCCATACTGCCAACTGTTTTCTCAACTCATAGAAACCCCTCCTTGGGTTTTAGAGGAAGTATCTCTATGGAAGTAGAATGCCCGATCTTCCTTCCTTCCTAACAATTAGTGATTAGTTTTTCCACGTCCATAAATGATGTTGATGGAATTTGGACTGCAATTGTATTGAGTCTATAGATTGCTTTGGGTAGTATTGATATTTTCACAATGTTGCATCTTCTTATCCATGAGCATGGGACATTCTTCCATTCATTTAGATCTCTTACAGTTTTTTGTACTAGTGTTTGTATTTCCCTCTGTATAGGTCTTTTGAATCTCTGGTAAGATTTATTCCTAAGCATTTTACCTTTTTGGTAGCTATTGTAAATGGAATTGTTTTCCTTATTTCCTTTTCAGAGACCTCTTTGTTGATGTTGAGAAATCCAACTGATTTTTATATGTTGACCTTGTATCCTGCCACGGTACTGAACACTACTTCAATTAGTTCCAGTAGTTCTTTTTCTGAGTCTCTCGGGTGTTCTACGTATAGGATGATGTCAAATGCAAATAGAGACAGTTTTATTTCTTCTTTGTAAATAGGGATGTCTTTCATTTATTTATTTATTTTTAATTTCTTGTCTTACTACTCTGGCTAGGATATGCAATACAGTCTGGAACAAAAATAGTGATGGAAGTCATCCTTGTCTATTTCTTGTTTGAAAGGGAAAAATATTTTGAGTCTTTCTGCATTGAAAATAATGTTGGTTGTTAGTTTTGCATATATGTCCTTTATTATGTTGAAAAATTTCTCTTCTATTCCTGTTTTGCTGAGAGTTTTTATCAAGAATAAGTGATTAATTTTATCAAATTTTTTTTCTGCATCGACTGATATGATCACATGATTCTTTCATTTGTTGCATTTATGTGGTGGATTACAATGTTTTTTTTTCTAACATTGAACTATCCTTGCACACCAGGTATGAATCCCACTTGGTTATGATGTATTTTTTATTATTATTATTTTGTAATAATGCTAGATTCTGTTAGCTAGGATTTTGCTGATGATTTTTGGGTCTTTACTCATAAGGAGCACTGCTCTGTAGTGTTCCTTTTTAGTGGTGTCTTTACCTGGTTTTGGTATTAGGGTTTGCTTATTCATGGAATGAATTTGGGAGTTTATCATCTATTTTGATGTTCTGGAACAGCTTGAGTACAATGGGTGTGACTTCTTTTCTGAACATTTGATAGAATTCTCTAGTGAAGTTATCTGTCCCAGGCCTTTTTTTTCTGGGGGATATTTGGGAGTTCTGGTGGCATAGTGTCTAAATCATTGACTGCTAACCAGAAGGTTGGTAGTTCAAACCCACCAGCCATTACTCAGAAGGAAGATCTTGCAATTTATTTCCATAGAGATACTGATTCACAAACCCCAGGAAGGTTCTCCATGAGTCAGATTGGACTCAATGACACTGAGGTTATTTTTTTTTTTTTCTCTTTGTTATTTTTAATGACTTGCTTAATTTCTCCCTGTGCTATGAGTCTGTTCAAATTGTCTTCCTCAGTTTGTCAGTCTGTCCTAGTTTAGGTAGGTCTTGTGTTTCTAAAAAATTGTCCATTTCTTCTAGGTTTTCTAATTTATTGGAGTATAGTGCCCACAGTATTCTGTTATTAACCTTTTTATTTTGGTTGGTTCTGTGATAATGTCACATATTTCATTTATTATTCTTGTTATTTGCATCTTCTTTTTCTGTTCCTTAAGTTTGCCAGTGGTTTGTTGATTTTATTAGTCTTATTGAGGAACTACCTTCTAACCTTGTTGATTTTCTCTGTTGTCTGTTTCTGTTTTCTGTTGTATTTATTTGTCTGATTTCTATTACTTCCTAACTTCTGGAGACTTAAAGTTGTTTTGTTGCTCTTTCTCTCATTGTTGGAGTTGTTAGATCAAGGTGTTGATTTTGGTCCTTTCCTCATTTTTGATATGGCCATTAATTTCTATTACCAGACCTCTGAGTATTTCTTTCTGTGTTCCAAAGACTTTGGTATGTTGTGTTGCTTTCTCATTTCTTTCTAGGATTTGTAATTCCACCTTTATTTTTTTTCTGTTACCCATTGGGTTTTGGGCAGTTTGTTTTCAGTTTCCATGCATTTGATATTTTCTCCTGGTTTTCCTATTGTTGATTTTTAATTTTATTTTGTTGTGATCAAGAAGATGCTTTGTGAAACTTCAATGATTTTAAATTTATTGAGGCTTGATTTGTGGACAAACATATACTATATGTTGGAGAATGATCCATGTGCACTGGTAAAGAATGTTTATTTTTCTGTTTGTTTGGTGGGCTTCTCTGTATATGTCTATAAGTTCAAGTTGATTGACTGTGTTTTTGAGATCATCTATGTCTGTGTGGAGCTTTTTTTTTCCTAGTCATCCTGTTCTTGGTTTAAAGTGATGTGTGAAAGTGTCCTACTACTATTATAGTATTATCTATTTCTCCTTTCAATTCAGTTAATGTTTGCTTTATATATTTTAGAGCTGTTTCATTGTGTGCCTATATATTTATTATTTTTATTTCCTCTTGGTCAATTGATCCTTTTATCATCATATAATTCCCTTCCTTGTCCCTCATATTGGATTTTGCCTTGAAGTCTATTTTGTCAGAAATTAATATTGCCTCTCCAGCTCTTTTTTGTTGCCATTAGCTTGATATATTTTTATCCATCCTTTGATTTTTTAAAAAATATTTTTATCTTCATGTCTAAGATGAATGTCTTTTAGGCAGAATATGAATGGATCTTGGTTACTTTAGTTTTGAGTATTTCAATGCATATAAATTATATTTCAATAAACTGCATTTAAAACAAAGTATATGTGAAACTTAAGAGATGAAGGAAATTAACTTTTCCAAGTATGTATATTTAACAATAATCATTTGCCACCTGTATTTTAATTAACATCCTCTTTAGGATCCTCGATATGCTGTTTTTAATTTACTGAATTTCTAAAAATTGGTTGATGTAATTTCTACTTATTTTTTAATATAAATGGTATTGATCACTACCCATAAAGAAGGTTAATAAAATATTTTTAAAAGAATAAAAATATCTCTGTTCTTACATATTTTATAGCTTATCAGGCTAGGAGAACACATATAGCTTCTCATAGCTATAATGTGAGTTAAACTGTTAATAGTGACACAAAAACAGCCTTAGAAAGAAAAAAAAAAAAATCAACTGTGGAGCAGGATTCACACAGGCTAGATGAAGAAACATTGTCAGAGAACATGAGTCAATGAAAAAAAAAAAAAAAGATAATGATAAAGGGGAAGATTTTCTGGGCCTTTTAAAAGTTCAATGTCCTTGAATCAGTATCAACTCATAGCAACCCTATGGAACATATAGAATTTACAAGGTAGTAAGTTTTTACAAAAGCAGACATGCACATCTTTCTCCTTTGAAGGGACTCAGGGGTTTAACCATCAGCCTTTGAATTAGCAGCCAAGCTCTCAACCACTGCTCCACTTGGGTTCCTTTTGATGGGAAGGCATTTGACTGCTAACCAGAAGGCTGGTGGTTCAATTCTACCAGCCACTCCTTGGAAAGATTGACCTTGGTAAAAATATTGCCTCAGGAAACCAAGGAGGGTTCGCTATGAGTCAAATTGACTTGATGGCAGTGGGTTTGTCTATTTGTTTTTTATCTACATAAAGCCATGTAGTTTACAAATAGCAGTCCTTGTGTCAGGAACAATGAATGGCACACAGAATATATAGAACAGAAGTTGAGTACCAAGCTGAGATGGTATAATTTATGGATGTTTCAAATTCCTGGCTGAGCAACTTTCATTTATGGGTAGACATTTGGAATGTCAAAGTAAATGAAACCACATTGAGAAAAAGAGACTTAGTATGAGTTGACTATTTAGAAATGTATTCTAACAATCATAATGAGATACAACTAAGGATCTGAATTACGGTTATGACTGTAGAACTAGAAATGAGAGAAAACTCTTACCACAAAGATAGATTCCCTAAGTCTTTGTTGGTCATATTGCCCTTAAACACATTAAGTGAGAAATATGAGGAAGAGACACCAAGCAAACTCAGAGGCCCCAAACTCCCGGCATTCTCAGACATGTCAAAACTTACTACAAGCAAGTCACTTGCCAAATTAAGTGCCTCTCCTGTTCTTCTTCCCACTCCCCACTACCTACCTGCATTTGACCAAGAGGTTAGTTGTTCAAGCCCCGCAAGGAGAAAGATGAAGTAGTCTGTTTGTGTAATGATCTACAGCCATGGAAACCCAATGAGACAGTTCTACTCTGCCATATAAGGTTAATCGAGTCAAAGGAAGTTGGAACTGACTCAAGGGAAGTGAGTTTATTCAGTTTTGTATTAATAATAAATACAGGGAGGCAGAGAAAAGATGGTCTCCTTATAACATTTTCCACAAATTTGCATAAAAATGATTTCTGAAAATCTAAGTTAAACAGATATAAATAATGATCCTGGAATTTTTAGCATCAAATGAGAAGAAAAAAATTAGATTGAACACTGACTGTAAAAGGAAGCAGTGAAATTAGTGACTGGGGATAGAAAAGAGTCTGAAACATTTAAATTGGAGACATCTTTAATTGAGACACAGACACCAATGAGGAGTTGGGGGGAGACAAAACAAACAAACAAACAAAAAATCTTCATGGAATCCACACAGTGATATCCACACCAGAGTAGACAGATCAGGAGGAATGAAAAGTAATCAACTGACTCATGGGAGATAGGAGAGAAATGTTCAGGGAATCATGTCAGAGTTACAAGTGGCACAGGTGGCCATGGAGAAAGGAGAGAGTGGAAAAGGGACTGAAAATCAACACTGGCCAAAGCTGGGTCTAGGCTGGCAAAAAGCCTGTATTGGGGCAGTTGAAGAAACTGGGCTCAGGATAATTTCTTGCTAAAATGAATCTAAGAATAGGACAAAGGGCTGTGTGAACCCAAAAGGCTAAAACACTCATGCCAGGGAATTGAGATAGGAGAGAGACCCTCCCTGATCTAACAAATATACATTTTCCCTTTCATAGGGTTAAATACTCTTTCTGTACCCCTAGACTCAGTGAATAGAGAAACATTGCCCCACCAACCCTGCTCCTGGATACATCCATCTCTAGCAGCCTGAGTCAGTGGCTGAAAATTATCTACTGGGTGGCAAATACAGTCAGAGAAATTTTTCACACTGAAACAAGAAGCTTAATTCAAAAGAGTCCTCTCTTCAGGGGGGCTCACTGACACCAGGACCTTCAACCATGTTAACTGAAAGGACTGTGTTGGTGTGGTTAGAGAAAAGAATATCAGGGTGACATTTCACTAGAGTTTTGCTGGAGCTGCCTCTGCCTGAAGGGTGTCAGATCCATGCCATTGATTCATGGCTGGTGAGCCAAAGTCTTCAAGCCAGAAAGTACAGCTTCCCTGTGAATAGGGGCAAGACTTCTCTCAACCACCACCAAGCTGGAGGCCAAAGAAGTCCTGTAGCCACTTCAGCAACCCACTTCGAGTGGAAAACCCAGAGGTTGTGGCTATCCCTCCCTCAGAAATGAGTGGGTTATCCTTTTCATACTGAGCACAACAAACTTTTGAAGCTGTTTCTATTAGAGGAGCTCATTTGTACCAGGCTCTTTTCACCTCTGCATGCACACACTTGCAGAGTGTGGTTTCTGTTACATTCACCTGTTCTAAGGGCTACTGGCTGACCATAAGTACACAAGTCCTTTCTCCTCAGTTTCCTTATTTTTCTCCCTCCTTCTTTCCCAATTTTTCTCCCTTTTTACCTTTCAATTTTTCCCCTCCTACTCTTTACCTTTTTACATTTTTGCCAATCTTTCTGTTTGATCACCCTCCTTTTTTCTATATTGTTTATCTTTTTATTATTATTATTATATCTTTCATCTTTTTCATTCCCTTCTTCTACTCCTTGGCTCTTTTTTTTTTTTTTTCCTTGCCCCATCCAACAGGAAGAGGCCATTGACTCTCCACTAGTCAGCCATTTCTACTACACCAACCACCTCCACCAAAGGAAAAACCCCACTATTAATTCCTACATGACTGGGTCAACAGCAGATAATAGACAACAACTATTCATTCCAACTGCAGCTATTTTTCATGTCAAAAAAGACCTGTTCCTACATTCCGATAAATTATTCCTCCAGTCAGGTGAAAGCTGGTGAGTGACTCAGTGCTGCAAAACTGATGATGAAAGAAATACACCTGCCCCGCTTATCTGAATATATTGGAAAAATCTGCACACAACCAACAAATAAAAATAACAACTACAAAATATCTTGCAAACAACAGAACAAAGAAACAAAACAAGATAGAGGAACCAAGTGATAAAATAAATAGCTAAGAGGTCTCCCCATGGAATAACAAGTAATAATACTACCTGAGAAGGAAGAAAACTACAGAAAAACACAAGCAAAGGAAGATAAAAAATTCCTTTGAAGAATTGCAGAAAATCATACAAGATCAAAATGACAAAATAGACAATCAGAATTCATATAAAAAAGCAATTAGATATCCAGAAGATGAACAATAAAATTATGGAAATAGATAACACATTGGATGGACAAAAGAGTCTAACTGGCTGAAGAATGCATATCTCAGCTAGAAAACATATGCCTTGACACTTGCTGTATGAGAAAAATCAGAAAAAAAATAGTTAAACAAAGAGAGGAAAACCTAGGAGTTACATGGGATGATGTCCAAAGACATAACATGCATGGGATGGAAAAGAAGGGGAAGGAAAATTCCTAGATAGGTAGGAAGGGGGAATATGCATGTGTGTGTGTGTGTGTGTGTGTGTGTGTGTATAATCTATATATATAATCTTTGGCTATATATATATATATATATATTTTAAGCCTAAGATTATTAGTGGTTACCAGGGTTAAGAG
>NW_006922466.1:113335-122362 GCF_000298275.1 Orycteropus afer afer
AAAAAAAAAAAAAAAAAAAAAAAAAAAAAAAAGAAAGAAAAGAAAAGAAACAAAACAAGATTGAGGAACCAAGTGAATAAAAAAAAAGTAATAAAATCATGCAATATTTACTAACAAAACACTTCCCTAATATTGTGAATGATAAAAAGATCCATCCAAGAAGCTCAACAAACCCAATACAGGATAGAGCCCAAAAGAAAATCATAAAAATATATCATAACCAAACTTCCTAAACCAAAGAAAATGAAACAATCTTGAGAACAGCTCAAGAAAAATTAAATGTTACCTACAGTGGGCAATCAATAAGAATAAAGTCTGATTTCTCAGCAGAAACTATGCAGGCGAAAAGACAATGGAATAACATACACAAAATTTGAAGGAATAAAATTGTCAAACAAGAATCATTCTTGTAACAAAACCATCCCTCAAATATGATGGGGAAATTAGGACATCCCTGAGCAAACAGAAATTAAGGGAATTTGTAATAATCACACCAAAATTTCAAGAAACAATAAATGTTATTCTTCCAACAGAAAACCAACAACAGCAGCAACAACAAAAAAGCAAATTAAGATTAAGACATGTGACAATACTATCCAGAAACAAATCCAGGAAAAAAATTTTCAAATCTAAAATAAATTTAAATATGGAAATTCACAATAATTTTTACAATAGGGAAAAAGAGAGATAAATCTATAAATGATACCAACCACAAAACAAATGAGGGAATAAATAGTGTACTTACAAATTTCCATGTGGAGAGGAAGTCAGGACATTGTCAATATAGAACAGACTGTTCCATATTTAGGGAGATAAGAATTTACTACAGGTTAATCACAAAAAAAATATAATGAAACTTCTAACTAAAATAAGAAAGGAGAAAATCTCAAGTCACAAAGACTTAGCCAACATGAAAGCAATAATAATGAAGAAAAGGGAAAAAAAACCTTGATAACAAAGTGAACTAGCACACACACTATCTATCTATATCTACCTATGTAAATAGATAGATATAGATATAGATATACAACAATAACTATATCTATATATCTATATATCTATATATCTATATATCTATATCTATATATCTATATCTATATCTATATCTATATATGTCTTTTAGGCAGAATATGGATGGATCTTGGTTTCTTAGGCAATCTGCTATCCTCTTTCTCTTGACTGGTGCATTCAATCCATTTACATTTTGTGTAATTAATGATAGATATGGATTTACTGCTGCCATACTTTTTTGTTTTCTGTTGTGGTGCTGATGGTTTCTTTGTATATGTATATGTATTTCTTTGTATATAGATATCTATATAGTTGTTGTTGTTATGTGCTGTCGAGTTGGACCCAATTCATAACAACCTGTCCTTGGATTTCCAAGGCGTTATCACTAGAGAAGTAGATTGCCCAACCTTCCTTCTGAGAAATATATATAGATATAGATACAGATATATAGATATATAGATATATTTGGAACAAAGAAACCATCAGCACCACAAAAGAAAACCACTTTGCCCATTCAAAGAGTTACCTATTTCTGAAAATTTAGTATTAATTTTCTGGATTTCTGTCTGTAGATTTTGTATCATTTCTAATTTTTCCTTTATTTTGTCACTTTGTCTTTCAAAATTGTTCTAGGGTTTTGTCTTTGTTTTCATCAATTTTGTCGGT
Organism: Orycteropus afer afer; assembly: GCF_000298275.1. NCBI lineage: Eukaryota > Metazoa > Chordata > Mammalia > Tubulidentata > Orycteropodidae > Orycteropus > Orycteropus afer. The sequence continues at coordinate 115,013 of NW_006922466.1, forward strand.
GTTTTCCTTGATCTATCTCTCAATTTTTTGAAGCTACCTAAATATAAATCTTTTAAATTTCTTATCAGGTATTTCCAATGCTGTGGTTTGGGTCTGTATCCTGGTCCCTTGTTTCTCCTGCTTTATCTTGCCTCTTTTTGTGAACTGTGATGCTCTCTTGTCTCCAAGATACTGTGATATGTTTGTGTTTATAGGTATTTGGTGATTATATGTTGGAGTGCTTTGCCCATGATTTTTGTTTTCTTTGTTTTGTTTGCATGTTTGTAAGTAAGCAAGGTACTGTTGCTTACTACTGCTCACTAGTTGCCACACTTATACTCTCACCTCCTGTCTCCTTTCCCATTGTCTCCTTCCGGTATTAAGTTTCCTGTATACTTTTTGAGGTTTTAAAAAAAATGTACAAACAGCAAAAAATTAAGTTTGATTCTGTTGGTATAGCATGTAAGCATTTTATTTAGTATAATTTTACAGTGAATAATTAGTAAAATAATCACAAACATGATATGAAAGGAAAGAATACTAGTATAATTTATCTAAAATATACACAATAATCCTCTTTAACCATAGAAAAGAGAAACATGGCTATCTCAAAAATTAATTTTCTGTAAATGACAGAAACTTAGTGTTTAGAAGGATCTATATTTTCAAAGCTTTATAGTGATGCTTTAAATTTTTATCTTTATCTAAATTGAAACTGCAACCATATAACATTTGTGGGTAAAAATTATTTTGAAGGAAGTTGTTGCTTTAAATATCAACTTTGATATTTTAGATATTAATTACAATTTACTTCAGGTGTCCTAAAGCTTTGGGACCCTTATTTAGAGATGCATATATTTTTGGAAATTAGGGTTGGGGAATTTTAATAATAAAGACAATGATTAATTAGTAAGTCTTTTTTGTTTTCTTTACCTTTTAAACTACTCACAAACATAATTAATTTTTTTGACTCCTAGTGCTTCTAAGAACAATGTGTTGAAGATTAATTGTTATAATGAAACTGTGAATACTGTAAGATAAATGCTAAAGCACTTGGCTAATCATCAAATATTTTCAGATTGCAGCAGGATATCAACTTGTGACATTCAAATGACTTTGTTCTTTTAACTGAGTTAGATAAATGTTGAGCTTATTAGCGGGGGTTATTTTCATGTTTAATCCAGTATTATACTCTTAATCTTTGAATTTTATTTTTGCTACATCAAATTTTTTTCCCTTAAAGTTTTTTAGTTTTCTCTTAAAAACATTTTTGTGAATATTTCTTATAATAGCATCCATCGTGAGTCAAAATGAAGCATAGTTTGAGTCACTAATTGCTACTTTCCTTGTTAGTCTACCTTGAATAGATGGAGCATCTTCTTTAAAATAATTCTTTGAGACTGAAATATAATATGGAGAACAAGTAAACTTTTTTTTTTTTTTTACATTTGTTGTTTCTTTTTTTAACATTTCTCCAAAGAGTTTATAAAGTAATTAACAATAAGAACTACAACAAAAATTGTAGTTTTAAAATAGATTTTGTATAAGAACATTATGTGACTGATAGATTTTTAAAATTAATATGTATTGCATTTTATTCTGAAAGCTAATACATGTTTGCTAGAGCAGATAACAGATTTATTATTATCACAATAATACCAAATTAAAAGTCCATGCTCTGTTCTCTAACAGAAAGATGTTATGAGGTCCAGATGTCATCTAGCACATGTCAAAAGAAAGTCAATTGTATCACAGGAAATATCCACCCTTTGCTGTCAAACCAATTCTGATCCATAGACCCCATACATCAAACCTAATCCACTGTCATTGAGACAATTCAGCCTCAAAATGAACCCCATTAGGTTTCCAAGACATAAATCTTCATGGAAGTAGATTGCCTCATCTTCTTCTCATGGAGCAGCTGGTAGATTTGAACTGCCAACCTTGTGGTTATCAGCCAAATGTCTTACCCCTTATGCCACCAGAGCTCCTTGATGTGTTGTTGTTGTTGTTGTTGTTGTTATATGCCGTCGAGTCAGCCCCGACTCATAGTGACCCCTCCTTGGGTTTCCGAGGCAGTATCACTACGGAAGTAGGATTGCCCAACCTTCCTTCCGAGGAGTGGCTGGTGGTTTTGAACCATCAGCCTTCTGGTTAGCAGTCAAATGCCTTAGGCACTATGCTACCAGAGCTCCTTGATAGACCCTATAAAATAGAGTAAAACTGTTTTATATGGATTTCAAGGCTGCAATCTTTACAGCATTGAAAGACTGTCACATCTTTCTACAGTGTAGTAGTTGGTGGGTTTGAACTGCTAATCTTCTGGTTAGCAGCTCAGCAGTTAGCAACTGTGCAACCAAGCCTCTTTTGCCACAAGAAAGGACATGAATATCACAAATACAAGGTTCTATGTAAGCTGCAGATGGCTCAGCTGCCACCCTCTTGCTCTGAGTAGCGTAGGCCTAATCTTTCTAATGTAAACAAATTCTTAGAAACTAAGCACATGCCTTTGAAGGAGGTTAATCTCTCTGAGATAATATCACTAACTATTCAGCCATGTTTTCACTCCCTGGAATTCTTCTTAACCAAGCTCTAGTTTCTTGGCTCAGAAAGCCATGTGGGAGACTAAAAATATTCATATTGCTTGTGAGAGTTGTAGTAGTTACGTTGTGTGTCAGCTTGCCTGTGCCTGATTTTGAGTGTCCGGGTAGCTGGATGTAGTCATTCCACATGATGATACTGGAAGCAACTCCATGGTGGAATCTACTGAGCAGCAGATGTGTTCTGCTTCTTCCATGCAAGAAGTCAGCTTTGAGAAAGAGCTCTGAATTTTTAGGCATACTTGGACTCTGTATGCATCTAATTCTTTATTCAATAGCCTGCCCTGTTGTACACCAATCTTAGAACTGTGCCTGGACTTGAACCAGTGGCCTGCCATGTTTGATAATTTGGGGACTGTGTCATTTTATTTGTTGACCTTGGGTTTGTCAGCCTCATTAGCCAGTAGCTTTCTGAGTTAAAAGAAGCCTCCAGCTTGAGTGGGCAGAGCTGAAGCCCAAGATTGAGGGGCTTTCACCCAGATCCCAGTGCTGGAACTTTGAACTCAGACTACTAGCATCCTACACTGTAAGAAAATAAACCCCTGTTTGTTAAACCTACCCATTCTTGTAGCATAGTGCCTAAGGCACTTGATTGCTAACCAGAAGGCTGGCAATTCAAATCCACCAGCCACTCCTTGGAAGGAAGGTTGGGCAATTCTACTTCTGTAGTGATACTGCCTCAGAAACCCAATGAAGGGTCGCTATGATTCTGGGCTGACTCGACAACAACAACAACTCATTTTTGGTATTTTCTGCTAAAGTGCTACTAGATAACCAAAACAAGAGTTATTGGGATGTTTTCCTTCCCAATTCCATTTCTTTACCCTACATTCTATGAAAAAAATAGAGGAAAAAAAAGGAGAAGTTTGTGAGAAATCCTTAAATGTTCACTCCCTATCTATCTATAATGATGAAACCATTAAAAATGAGAAAAAGAATGTGTAGGAATAAAATTTACATATATATATATATATATATATATGCATATGTGTGTGTGTTTTATAATAAATTGTTTGCTTTTCTTTATTGTGCTTCCCAGATATTGCATATTGTGCAAATTGAAGATGAGTGGCAACTTCATATCAATATATCTATTGGTGTGTTTTTTCTAACAGCCTGTGCTCACTTTGTGTCTCTGTGTGACATTTTGATAATTCTCACAATATTTCTAACTTTTTCATAATGCACCCTTAATAGAGTACAGTATAAGGTAAACATAACTTTTATATGCACTGGGAAGCCAAAAAATTATTGTGACTCACTTTATTGCAATATTCACTTTATTGTGGTGGTCTGGAATAGAAGCCAAAATATTTCCATGATATGCCCGATAGTTTGCAAGTGTATATCATATGCAAATATTAAAATAATTTCTATTGTTATTATCTAGTCTTTCCACTATGAACATGATGAATGAATATGAACATTACATTGTCGGTTCATTTTGCAGCACATCAATTAGTTCAATGAATATTTATTGAGGCTTTCTCATGCACAATGTCATATGTGTTGTCCAGGCAAGTTCTAAGGCTGCAGAGAGAGACATGACACACACTTATGCATTAGTTGGAACAATACTTTACTCAAAGAGACAGACTAAGGTCAAGTTCAATAATGGCTGTTTATCTTTTATGGCCAGTGGGGAATCACCAGCCAACTCAGGGTTGTTGCCCTGCATGCAGTTCTCTTATGCTACAGTTGAGAGACCCATTCCCTCCCTATCAGGAACAGTTATAAACATAAGAGTAGCCAGTTGCCATATGACACAAATACATTAGTAGGACAAAAAATCTCATTAAGCTGGAGACAAAAAAAGAATTTCCCTGATAAGGAAGGAAAAAAAAAAAAAAAAAGGACTAAGGGAGATTCAGTTTGAAGCCCTGTTTCTCAAGGATTGTGCTGGACCCAAGGCTCCTGAGACTCAGTCCTGATGAGAGCTGGAGGGGCATGATTATTCATTCTCCCAATAAGTGATTAAAGTTAAGAGCTTCATTTCATTTGTATTATTACTGGGCAAAAACATACAAAAATAAAACAATAATTTGCAATAGTATTATGTTCTATGTAGATAATAATGTATGGTAAGGCACTAATTATTTAAATGGATGGAAGTTTGCATTTTAGAAAATATAGTCATGGAAGATAACATTTGAGCTGATACCTAGATAAAGAATTTTAAATGTTTCCCAAACAACTAGAGAAAGTACATTTCTGTTAAAAAAGAGAATGAAAAAGAAAAACAAAAGAAAGAAAGAATCATTAGTAATCATTTATATATATATATATAATACCAATGGAGGGCACTTGTGGTGGCAAAATGAACTGGTCTGTGTCTATTAAATAAACTAGCAAGAAATAACACTTAAATCTACACTGGTAGTTTAAGTGAGAAGTGGTTAGATATGTGCTATGGTGCTATGTACTGGGTGAAATAAATCAGATGGACAAATAATTACACTAGTCACTGATGCTGTTATGGGCTTTCATTCTTTAATATATTCAGGACAATGATAAATGGAATAAGGGTTTATCAAGAGCTACGTTCTCAGTAGAGAACACAGTCCCTGACGAGATCAAACATAGGAGAATAGAAGGGCTATGTGTGTACAGAGAGACACCTTGGAGGTGGGAGTCCACGTGATGAAGGATATAAAGAGGAGGTAACTATGGGGAGGAAGTGGGAGGGGAGTTGTTGCATTGTCAGAAATTACAGTCAATGTCATGAGACAAAGTATATGTGAGCTGCTGTATGGAAAATGAATTTTCTCTGTGAACTTTCACCCAAATCACAATAAAAATTAAAAAAAAAAAAAAGAGCTAAGTTCTACCAAAAAATATCCATCCAAATGTAGGAAGCTTTTGATTACATCCAGATGTGCTACTCATGCAACATGGACAAGAGAACATAGGAGGGAATGGGTCTGGAGAGGGTATATATGCTGGATTCCTTGGAAAATGTGAAAGTGGAAAGAGGAACGGGCTTTTGTCCAGGTCTGGTCATTGTCATTTGTTTAAATGCAATCCAGAGAAAACAGAAAGAATATTTTCCCTTCCATCTATAGCATTGATTCTACATAATTAAATGGTTATAGAAACAGAAAAAAGTTATTGTGAACTAAGAATAGGCAGTTTTCTCTGACAAGAAGGAACTGGGAGAGAAAGGGAGAGGAACTCAATTCCCAATCTTCACTCAGCTACAGTGGCCTGGATAGGACTGATGAAGACAGGCCAATCTCCCAGCACTATTTTAAATATTTTGAGGGACAGTAAATTGAAACAATAATTAGAAGGAATATGAGTTTCTGAGTAGCATGAGAAAAGTATGGAAAAGGAATTAAAAGAGAGAAATATAAGATGATACTTAGAATGTGGACAGCCAGATAAATGGTAAATACATTAACTAACATTAGAAAGATTAGAGGAGGAAGATATGAAGCGAGGAAAATAAAGATGTCTTATGTAGATGTTGTAAGTTTCAGGTACCTGCACTATAAATTGTTCATGCATAGTCATATGACAATCAGTCCTGAGCTCCCTGAGCTCAGGCAAGAGGTTAAAGTTAGGGATATAGATATGTAGTTAGAATTTGGAGCATGTGAAAAACCACGGAGCCTGAAAAGGGTTTTTTGAGGATGAAAAAAAAAAAACTTTAAAATTTAGGATCTCTTCAACATTCTTCTCATAACAATGAAAAATTATGTATAATAACACTTGTGAATTTATTGATATAATGACAACAATGACAAAATAATGAGGATTAATTCAGTGTTTAATATTTATCACAAATTTTACTACACCTTTAACATAAGTTACTCATTCGAAACACTTTTATCTAATGGATGAAAACTCAACAACTCATAAACATGTCTGATGTCAACTTGGATGAACTTGTAGGAAATTATGCAGGGTGCAATAAGTTAATCACAGGAGGAAAATATTGTGTGGGTCTTTTAGTATAAAAAGTCAAGGAAAGGTTTACAAAGGGAAGTACATTTCTTTGTTGGTTACCAGAGATGGGAGGAAGGGGAAGGAAGGGAAAATAGATGGATAATTAAGAGACAGATTTGACATAAGTGAAGGAAAAAGCAATGTAACAAAAACATATGTGACTAGCACAGTATCACTAAGGAAAATGAAGCCACAGAAAGGTACACAGGTGAATACAGGCAACAAATCCAAATACTGTTTTGGTTACTTCCTGCTGCTCTAACAGAAAGTACCACAAACGGGTGACTTTAACAAACAGGAGTTTATTCTCTTAAAATTTTGGGAGCTAGAAGTCTGAGTGAAAGCCCCTTAACCTTGGGCTTCAGCTCTGCCTCTTGCTCCTGGCCCACTGAAACGGGAGGCTTTACTTGACTCAGGCAGCTGCTGGCTGCTGAGGCTGACAAACACAAAAGTTGACAAGTAAAAAGGCACAGTCTCAATATTACCAAACCACATGTTAAGCCACCGATGCAAGTCTGTCAACAGTCCCAAGATTGATAGACAACATAGCAGGCTGCTGAATGATGACTTGGCTACATGTAGGATTCAACTGTGCCAAAAGCTGCAGACTTTTCTCGATACTTTTCCTTATATACTGGAAACAGACCACATCTAAGGCAATTGCTCATCTGCTCCAATTGGTTACCAATTGGTTATCAATCTTACCATGAGGTATAACCCATCCAGCTGCCCAGCCACTCCACCAGACCCAGGAAAGTTGACATATTGCCTTAACTACTGTGTTGGATTGGGTTCTCTAGAGAAACACAAAAACCAGCAAAGT
>NW_006922466.1:122699-128997 GCF_000298275.1 Orycteropus afer afer
AGGAAGTACATAGTCTGGAATGCCGTTCTTCCAGCTTGTCCCTGGGATAGCATTGCAGGTAGGCCACACCCCTGGGGAAACTCCCCTTAGGCAGACCGGCCGCTTAGAACTCAGTTATGTGATCTATCATGGGAACCACCACTCACAACTAGACTCCAGCCAAGTTGACACATCTTCAACTATCACAACTACCGTACTGTTGCATACACAATACTGAATTATTAGTCACAGCAAACACTGATCTACAGATTAATACATAGATAGACATGCAAGAAAATCAGGATAAACTAATGGGAATATACCCATGACCATGCATAGGCTTAGCAGACGATATTGCTACATATGTATTTGTTTGTGCTATAAAAATCTCCATATGCTGATTAAACCTAAATAGAGGCAAAGTTAGGATGACTTCTCAGCCACAAATAAGCATCTTGAGGGTGTGAGTCGCTAAGCTTGTGGGCTGGGGACTTTGGTCACAGGGGATAACAAGCTTAATTAGAAAAACATGGTATGTAAAAATATTGTTCTACATCTTTGGTGAGTAGAGACTGGGGTCTTAAAAGCTTTTTATCAGTGTTCTAAGAGTATACTATTGGTCTTCCCTTGTCCGGAGCAAAGAAGAGTGAAGAAAACCAGAGATGAATGGAAACAGTTAGTATAAAGGACTATGGACCATGAGAACTTCAGCCTATATGATGCTGAGACCAGAAGAACTAGATGGCATCTAGCTATCAAAAAAAAAAAAAAAAAGAAAGAAAGAAAGAGAGGAGGAGCTTTGAAGTGATATTCCAGTTTTGACTATCTCCAACATCAAGCTCTTAAAACATAACTAGTGCTTAACAGACCACAAATTACATCTACAGTTACATCTGTTTTATTATAAAATTATATATATAAATACACACATACACACGCACACACATATATAATGAAGTCTGTACTTTATTTGTATTGGTTGATTATTTCCAGAGGCTCCATAATGTACAGACTAATTTACTTGGCCACATTTGTTCTAGAGTCCTTCTGCATTTCACAGAGTAAAAGCTGTGGATGTAGAGCCAGCAAGACAGGATCAGGAGTAAAGATAAATAAATAACCAATAAGCAACTGTGGATTTAGCTTTCTTCAGTGTATTGGCCAGACACATATTTAATACCTACTTCTTAATATTCTTCTTCTTATGATGAATATGATTTTAGAATACATTATTTATTCTCAATAAAGGAAATGTGTAGATATGATTATTGTAGAAAAATATTTTTATCCTGTCCTACTATTTTTCACATTTACAATTTTTATAAATCATATTTAAAATGTTAAAAGTGTTCTATTAATTCACATTATTTGTACTTGGATTGTATAAAACATATTCATATGTTATATATGCATAGTTCTTGTTGAATTATTATATATTGAGGTAGGTTCCAGTAATATATCAGACAGTGTTTCACTGCTATTCATAAGATATTCACTGGCCAATTCTTCGAGAAGTGGATGATCCCTTCCTTTTTCTGAACACACTTGGCATTTCTCATGCTGAAAGAACTGAGGAAATAATTTAAGCCTCTAGTTGTAATATTGAAAGATTCCATGGGCAATGTGTTAAAGGATGCAGGAAACATCAAAAGAAGATGGAAGGAATACATAGAGTCACTATATCAAAAAGAATTGGTAAATGATCATCCATTTCAGGAGGTGGCATATGATCAACAATCAGTGGTACTGAAGGAAGAAGTCGAAGCTGAACTGAAGGAAGTGGAAAAAAGAAGACTCCGGGAGTTTACAGAATATCCATTGAGATGCTTCAGCAAATGGATGCCATGCTGAAGGCACTCATTTGGTTATGACAAGAGATTTGGAAGACAGCTATCTGTCCAACTGACTGGAAGAGATACATATTTGTACCCATTCTAAAGAAAGGTGATCCCACAGAATGTGGAAATTATTGAACAATATCACTGATATCACATGCAAGTAAAATTATACTGAAAATAATCCAACAATGATTACAACAGTATATTGACAGAGAACTTCTAGAAATGCAAGCTGGATTCAGAAGGAGATGTGGAGAAAGGGATATTGTAGCTGATGTTGGATTGATCTCGGCTCAAAGCCAAGAATACCAGAAAGATGTCCATGTGTTTTATTGACTAGGCAAAGACATTCAATTGTGTGGATTATAATAAATTTGGGTAACATTGAGAAGAATGGGAATTCCAGAACATTTAACTGTACTCATGAGGAACCTGTACATAGATGAGGAGGCTGTTGTTCGAACAGAACAAGGGGATACTGTGTGGTTTAAAATCAGGAAGTGGTTGTGTCAGGGTTGTATACTTTCACCATACTTATTCAATTTGTATGCTGAGCAAATAATCCGAGAAGCTGGACTATATGTAAAACATGGCATAGTATTGGAGGAAAGCTCATTAACAACTGTGATAGTCAGAAGACACAACTTTACTTGCTGAAAGTGAGGATGACTTGGAGCATTTACTGATGAAGATTAAAGACTACAGTCTGCTGTATGTATTATACGTCAGTATAAAGAAAACAAAAAGCCTCATAACTAGATCAATAAGCAGCATCACAATGAACAGAGAAAAGATTCTAGTTGTCAAAAACTTCATATTGCTTCATTCTACAATAAACACCAATGGAAGCAACAGTCAAGACATCAAAAGACATATTGAATTGGGCCAATCTGTTGCGAAAGACCTATTTCAAGTGCTAAAGAGCAAATATACCTCCTTGAAGATGCATTTAACACAAGCCATAATATTTTCAATCTCCTTATATGCATATGAGAGCTGCACAAGGAACAAGGAAGACCTAAGAAGAGTTAATACTTTTCAGTTCTGTTGGTGAATAATGCTGCAAGTGCCATGGACTGCTACAGGAACTAATGAATCTGTCCTGGAAGAAGTATAGCAAGAATGCTCCTTGGAAGTGATAATGGCCAGATTTCATGTCACCTACTTTGATCATGTTGTCAGAAAGGACCATTCTCTGGAGAAGGATGTCATGCTTGGTAAAGTGGAGGGTCAATGAAATAGGGGAAGGCCCCACACAAGATGAATTGGCACAGTGGCTGCAGTGATGGGCTCAGGTAGTAAGGATTGTGAGGCTGGCATAGGACCAGGTAGTTTTATGTTCTGTTGTACATAAGATCATTATGAATCAGAGACAACTCCACGGCACAGAACAACAACAATAAATGAGGTAATTTTCTTTATTGCCCAAATATAAACACAAAATATTATTGGTTTTCTTCTGTTATTGTCATAAAATGTCTCATTAATTTAAACAAATAGAATGTATCAAAATATTAACAATGTCAAGTGAAAACATTAATATAGTTACTGAAATATTCTCTGAAAATTCTCAGGAATGTAAAAGAGATGACCTATGGAAAAGAAGTTGCTGCTCTAACCAGATATCTAAATCTTCCCAGTTAGAAGTAGGACATTTAGCAACTGTTTCACGTTTAGTGAAACTGGTCATGTTTTCCACATTATATATGATTTTTAATTCATCTTTGTTGAAAGAATAATATTTTAAAAACAAAATATTTTTTAAATATATAAAATTTGTGGTGATCTTTGTAGTATTTAAATCATATTTTCAAATCCATGCTTTAATAGTAGTAGGATTAGTGCAAGATATATACAACTAAACCAAAAAAAAAAAAAAAAACAAAACTCACTGCCATCAAGTCGGATCCAACTCACAGCAACTCCTCCTTGGGTTTCCAAGGTGGCATCACTATGAAAGAAGATTGCCCAAACTTTCTTTCAAGGGGTGACTGGTGGTTCTGAACTGCCAGCCTTCCGGTTAGCAGTCAAATACTTTAGGTGTTATGCTACCAGTATACATTAAATTAGGAGCTCTGGTAGCATAGTGCCTAAGGCACTTGACTGCTAACCAGAAGGCTGGCAGTTCAAACCCACCAACTACTCCTCGGAAGGAAGATGGGGCAATCTACTTCCGTAGTGATACAGCCTCGGAAACCCAAGGGGAGGTCATTATGAGTAGGGTCCAACTTGACAGCATATAACAATAACAACAACAATTCATTAAATTATTATAAATCATACTTTATCCATTTTTATATAATTGAATACACTGAAGAACATAGCACTAATTGAGAACCAACTGAAAGAACTAAGTAAGATAAACATGATAATGAATGGTAAGTGTAAATACTAAGGTTAAATAAACTTGTCAAAAAATTGACAAATACTTTAGCACATTGGGAACATACAATATCTAAATATGTTACATATTTTTGTCTGGGGAAAATTCAATAAAATAAAACAGTAATTTCAATATCAGTTTTATAAAAAAGATAATTCCAGGAAAGGTATTTAAATGAAATGATGAAGGTTATAGTAAAGGTCTTAATTCACAATGAATATTGTTGTTGTTGTTGTTAGGTGCTGTTGAGTGGGACCCAACTCATATCGACCCCTCCTTGGGTTTCCAAGGCAGTATCACTACTGCCTTGGAAGTAGAATTGCTCCATCTTCCTTCCGAGGAGTGGCTGGTGGGTTTGAACCACCAGCCTTCTGGTTAGCAGTCAAGTGCCTTAGCCACTATACTGCCAGAGCTCCCCACAATGAATATAGGAGTCCTGAAATTCTATGAACTCAAACAGATAGAATAAAACATATCAAGTAAAACCTGTCATGAATTTCAGGAATAATTAAAAGAAATAAAACAATCAAAGTCTTCACTAGATCAATTTGGTAACAGAGAATAGGATGTTATTACAAAAAGATACTTCGAAAATTTATTTATATACATTTTTAACAGTTTATTTATACCTAATTTATTGATGTACACAGTTGTCCCTTGATATCTGTCTGCGGACTGACTCCAGAATCCCCTGAAGGTACCAAAATCCACAGATGCTCAAGTCCCTTATATAAAAAGGAAAATATTTGCATAAACCTACAAACATTCTGTCTATACTTTAAATTATCTCTGTTGTTGTTGTTAGGTGCCGTTGAGTCGTCTCCAACTCTTGGTGACTCTGTGCATAGCAGAACAAAATATTGCCCAGTTCTGTGCCAGCCTCATTTCTAGATTACTTATAATAGCAAAAACAATGTAAATATTATATAAGTAGCACTTTACACTCCCTCTAAATCTTTGAAGGATTGTCTTTGACTACTTAATTGTTTTTTGTTCTTTCTGTATAATTTTGATCCGCAGTTGTTTGACACCATGGATGCAGAACCCATTCATATGGAGGGCTAACACTATGAATATATTTATACACATACTAGAGAGACAGAGAGAGATACACAATTTTAAAAAATATTTTCTATTTGGTTTAATAAATATAAGTGATGTAAACCCATTATCTTATTGCAATGCAACCCAATGCTTAAATAATAAAAATAGATAAACTTTGTGCTCGCTTTGGCAGCACATATACTAAATTGCAACCATACAGAAAAGATTATCATGGTCCTGCTCAAGGATGACATGCAAATTCGTGAAGCGTTCCACATTTTTAGTGAATTTTCTCTGTAAATTTTCACCTATACCAAATTAAATATATGTTTTTTTTTAAAAGTTAACTTCATCATTCTAAAATATTTCAAACATATAAATTTTACAACAGCTCTATAAATAACCCCTGCACTCAAAAATTAAACTCACCACCGTGAAGTTGGATCTGACTCATAGCGACCCCTCCTTGGATTTTCGAGGTGATATAATCACAGAGGTCCACCTCGACGGCACATAACAACAACAACATCACTACAGAAGTAGATTGCCCAACCTTCCTTCTGATGTGAGGCTGGTGGGTCTGAACCACCAGCCTTCTGGGTAGCAGTCAGATGCCTTAGGCACTACGCCACTAGAGCTCCTACCCCTGCGCTAAGGAGTTATATATCCAAAAACAAATATAAAGCAAATTAAGCAGAAATCAGAGGAAAATGCTTAATGCCTATGATATTTTATTATTAAATAAAAATTAAATTAGACACAATAAGCACTAAATTACTAAAATACAAAAACACAAATAAATATTAGTTCTATAGAAAGAAGAGGATAATACAAATAAAGGGAGCTCTGCTGGCATAGTGCCTGAGGCAGTTGACTGCTGACCAGAAGGCTGGCAGTTCAAACCCACCAGCTTCTCCTCAGAAGGAAGATTGGGCAGTCTACTTCCATAATGATAGTGCCTGTGAAACCCGAGGAGGGGTCTCTATGAGTCAGATCTGACTGGATGGCAGTGACATGGCAGGACAAGTTAAAAATCAGAAAAAAAAAAAAAAAA
>NW_006922466.1:129317-138444 GCF_000298275.1 Orycteropus afer afer
AAAAAAAAAAAAAAAACCTGAAGCTGAATGAATTACCAGCTCCAGAAACATAGCCCTCTTGTTTATTATTTATGTCTTTCAGTACCAAATTCTCTGCCTGAGAGTTAATATTTCTGTAGGACTTTTTATGTGTCCTTAGTTTCCTTAGGAGCTCTGGTGGCCTAGTGCCTAAGGTATTTGATTGCTAACCAGAAGGCTGGTGGTTTGGGCAATCTACTTCTGTAGTGATACTGCCTCAGAAACCCAAGGAGGGGATGTTATGGCCCATCTAGTATTGCCAGGAATTTTGTAGAATGTAAGTATTGAAAATGATAAGAATCAACTACATTATGAACAGAAAACACAATTCAAAATCAGTGGTTGAATTCAGCATTTGGTTTGGTTTTGGTTTTGATTTTAGTTTCCTTACACTTTGCTTTTCTTTCATTTCATTTATAATGTATTTAAATACTAAATTAACTTTATTACTATTATCACTCATTTTAAAATTAGGAATATTTTTCCAGACCTTTTATTGTTTGTTCCATGTATTTTACTTATTTTTGCAAAGCCACAAATGTTAGTATCCATACTTAAAACGTTTTATATTTCATCTATATTTCAAAAACTACTGAAATATTCATTATCTATCTACCAACAAATTTTATGGATTTCATATATCCTGTTTATTTTCTCCTACAGAATTAAATATTCAGAAATTTTTAAGTAAGTCCACACAACACTGGGGAAGATCAAACAGAGAAATGATAGATAGGAACCAAGGTAATAAAAGTCAAACCAAACTCACTGCCATTGCAACCTCCATAGGATTTCCAAGGCTGTAAATCTTTATGGAAAGAGACTGCCTCATCTTTCTTCCACAGAGTGGCTGGTAGGTTCAAACTGCTGACTTTTGGGTTAGCAGTCCAATGCCTTAACCATTGTGCCACCAGAGTGTCTATAATATGTGTTGTTGTTTGCCATCGAGTCAGGCCCGACTCATAGCGACCCCACCTTGGGTTTCCAAGGCAGTATCACTACGGAAGTAGATTGCCCAACCTTCCTTCTGAGGAGTGGCTGGTAGGTTTGAACCGCCAGCTTTCTGGTTAGTAGTCAAGTGCCTTAGGCACTATGCTACCAGAGCTTGAGTGCCTATATATAGTGATGAATATTGTTTTTAAATGATAAGACATTACAATATACAGTCAATTCTCATTATTGGCAGATTCCTTATTTACTAACTGGGCCTATTCCCTAAAAATATTAATAGTTCATTTGCTGTTCAAGTGATCATTCTAGACAAGCTCAGTTGAGATTGAACAAGGCTATTATGGTATGGCTAATCTAGTGTTGCCAGAAATTTTATGGAACATAATAATTGAAAATCACAAGAATCAACTATATATGAGCAGAAAACACAATTGAAAATCAGTGGTTGGATAGTAGCTTTTATTGAGAAAAAAAAGTAATATAAAATTTTACATAATATAAATTGTGTATTCAAAACTGGATTATAAAAAATAATGGGAAAAATCTATATGAATTTATTTATTTACTTGTAGTAGGGAAAAATAAAATTATTACCATTAGTTTTTCACTTAGTGCTTTATTAAAAAGGACTGATGTGTTAAATAAAATTTGAGAAAATTTAGTTGACAAGAGCTAAATTTAGTAGATGTGTCTTTTTTTTATTATTTTAACAGGATTTAGAAAAAAATATTTGACTAATATGACTTGTAAAATATGACAAAAGCTAAATTCACTCATCCAATTGAGGCAATTTTCATATAATTCACACATACTATTTTATGTTCATTACATGAACAGGGTGTTCTGTCTTATATTGTAGTTCATTTTGCTCCAGGATACCTAGCAACAACAATTTGTGTTGTCATTACATGCATGTCAAAAAGATAGTACATACTTTACTAAAATACACTCATTCAACACGTTCATTTGGCAACTGCCAGCTGCTACTTGTTTAACAAAGCCTTGAAACCATCTGATGTACTAGGATTTGAGAGCAAGATTTACTTCAGTGGAAATATAAAACTAATCAGATAATATAATTTGTAGTTTATTCCCTTAAATTCCTATAAAAATAAACCACTTTTAGCTAAATGTTTTTTTTTTTTTTCCCCCTTCAATGAAGAAATTCACTATTCTCAATCAGAATACCATTTTGAAGCCAAGGTGATTTAAAGGCGTAAGGAATTAGATTAGAAAATATAATAAATACATTGATTCAGTAATACTTTAAGCAGGGATTTAGGGCAGTTTTTCTACACAACTATAACCAATTTTCTTTTTATTGGTTCTGCTGACTTTTCTGATTGACTCATTTCAGCAAAAACTCCTTTATGAGTCAGCTGCAAAAACCTTTTAACTTTTAGCAAGATATATTAAAAAAATTCCAGAAATCAACTTCTGGCTACCAAAAATTTAAGTTTAATAAATCAACAATAAAATGTATTGACTCACATCAAAGCTTCTTGATGTCTTTATAAATTACCATATACAAAGATAAAAATATACCTGGATCACCATTTTCATATAAAATGATTCATTTATATATATATGAATATATCAAGATATCCAATGTTATATATATATACATATAGAATTGTATATCTTGATAAATAATTTATCAAGATTGTTCATCTTGATAAATCTATATATATGTATGTGTGTGTGCATGTGTGTGTGTGTGATTTTATATGTATGTTGTTTTTAGGTGCTGTTGCATCAGCTGTGATTCACAGTGACCCTAAGAACAACAGAACAAAACTCTGCCCCGCCCTGAACTATCCTTGCAATCTTTGTTATGCTTGAATTCATTGTGGTAGTCACTGTGTCAATACATCTTATTGAGGGTCTTCCCCTTTTTCTCTGACCCTCTACTTTACTGAGCATGGTATCCTTCTCCAGGGACTGGTCTCTCTGACAATGTGACCAAAGTATATGAAACAAATCTGGCCATTCTCATTTAGAAACATTCTGGCTGTACTACTTCCAAGACAGATTTGTTCTTTCTTGTTGCAGTACATATTTTCAGTATGCCTCACCAATAACACAATTCAAATGCATCAATTCTTCTTTGGTCTTCCTTATTCATTGTCCAGGTTTCACATGCATTTGAGGCTATTGAAAATATCATGGGTCAGATACACCTTATTTTTCAAAGTGACATCTATGCTCTTTAACACTTGAAAAAGGTCTTTTGTAGCAGATTTTCCCAGTGTAATATGATGTTGTATTGCCTAATTTCAGCTTCTATGGCCATTTATTGGGGATCCAAGTAAAATGAAATCTTTGAAAATTTTAGTTTTCCCTCCATTTATCATGATGCTGCTTATTCGTTCAATGGTGAGGATTTTTGATTTCTTTATGTTGAGGTAGGATCCATACTGAAGACTGTAGTCTTTGGTTTTCTTCAGGTTCTTGAAATTTTCCTCACTTTCAACAAGCAGGGTTTTGTCATCTGAATTGTTGTTGCTATTTGCCGTCAAGTTGGATCGAACTCATAGCGACCCCTCCTTGGGTTTCCGAGGCAGTATGATTACGAAAGTAGATTGCCCCATCTTCCTTCCGAGGAGTGGCTTGTGGGTTTGAACTGCCAGCCTTCTGATTAGCAGTCTAGTACCTTAGGCACTACACTACCAGAGCTCCCAGTCATCTGAATATAGCAGATTATTTATGAGTCTTCCTCCAATCCTGATGCTACATTCCTCTTCATAAACTCCAGCTTCTTGGATTATTTGTTGTACATTCAGATTGCATGTTTGGTGAGAACACACAATCATGAAGTACACCCTTCCTGATTTTAAATTTTGCAATATCCTCTTGTTCTGTTTGAATGACTCTCTCTTGGTCTATGAACAGATTGCTAATCAGCACAATTAAATGTTCTGGAATTCCTATTCTTCACAATGTTATCCATAATCTATTATGGTCCACACAGTGTAATGACTTTGGATGTCAATGAAACACAGGTAAATATCTTTCTGGTATTCTTTGCTTTCAGCCAAGATCTATCTGAAAAAAATCAGTGATGTCCCTTGTTCAATGCTCTGTTCTGTATCCAGCTTGAATTTCTGGAAGCTCAATATCAATTTATTGCTGCAACCAGGTTTGACTTATTTTCAGCAAACTTTTACTTGTGTGTGACAATAGTGGCATAGTTTGATAACGTCTGTGTTCTTTTGGATCACCATTATATGAATGGGCACAAATATGGATGCCCTTCAGTCAGTTGAACAGGTGACTGTCTTCCAAGTATCTTGACATAAACAAATTAGTGACTCTACCACTACATCTGTTTCTTGAAACATGTCAATGGGTATTCCACAAATTCCTAGAGTCTTGTTATTGACCAATTTCTTCAGTAAAATGTTGACTTCTTTCTTCAAAACCGTCTGTTCTGGATATTATGTGATTGATCCAATTCATCTTGGGACAGTGACTTTATGTATTCCTTCCTTCTTCTCTTGATACTCCTCCTTTTTTTAATATTTTGTCCATAAGCAAAACCCAAACTTATTATCATGGAGTCAACTCCAACATATAGTGACCCTTTAGGTTTCTGCGGTGGTAAATTTTTATGGAATTAGATTGCCTCATTTTCATTCCGTGTAGTGGCTGGGGATTTGGACTACCAGAAGTTAGTAGTCAAACGCCTTAGGCACTACACCCCCAGAGTTCTATTTTGTCCAAAGAATCTTTCAATATTACATTTCAAAGCTTGATTTTTTTTTTTTTTTCAGTCCTTTCAGCTTGAGAAATGTCAGCATGTTCTTCCATTTTGGTTTTCTAATTTCATGTCTTTGCACATTTCATTATACTACTTTCTGTTGTTTTTGCCGGAGCTCTGGTGGCATAGTGTCTAAGGCATTTGACTGCTGGCCAGAAGGTTGGTGGTTCAAACCCACCAGCCCCTCCTGAGAAGGAAGGTTAGGTAATCTACTTCTGTAGTGATATTGCCTTGGAAACCCAAGGAGGGGGTTACTATGAGTTGGATTCTACTAGATAATAGTGAGGTTTTTTTGTTTGTTTGTTTTTGGTTGTTTTCTCAAGTTTCCCTTTAAATCTTCTTATTAGCTCTTTAATTCATCATATTTTCCATTTGCTTTAGCTATTCTCTTATTCAAAATAAGTTTCAGTCTCTTCTGACATCCATTTTGATCATTTCTTCCTTTCCTTTTTATTGATGTTTGCTTTCTTCATGTGTAATATTGTTAATATCATTCCACAACTACTCTGGTCTTTGATCATTGGTGTTCAATGCATCAAATATATTCTCAGACTGTGTCTAAATTCAGGTAGAATATAATCAATACTGTATTGTGCCTTTCTAGTACTGAGGGAAGAAGTCTAAGCTTCACTGAAGGAATTGGCAAAAAAAAAAAAAAAACTCCAGAAATTGATGGGACCCTTACTGAGAAGTTTCAGCAAACAAATGCAGCACTGATGGCACTTATTGATTCATTCCAAAAATTTTGGAAGACAGCTATCCAGCCAACTAACTGGAAGACATGGGTATTTATGCCCATTCACAAGAAAGGCACTTCAACAGAATGGGGGAGTCATTGAACAATTTCATCAATATCACATACAAGAAAATTTTTGCTGAAGGTAATTAAAAAATGATTGCAGCCAGAGATTCAGGCTGAATTCCAAAAAATTACATGGGGTGAGGGATATCATTACAGATGTCAGATGGATCTTGGCTTCAAGAAAATAATACCAGAAAGACGTTTGCCTGTGTTTCATTGTATATGCTAAGGCTTTTAACTGTGTGGATTATTATACATTATGGATAGCATTGAGGAGAAGGGGAATTCCAGAACACTTTATTGTGTTCTTGAGGAACCTATACATAGAGAAAGAGGGTATTATTTGAATAGAACAAGGGGAATCAGGAAGCATGTGTGTCAAGATTATATCCTTTCACTATACTTTTGTCAATCTGTGTACTACACAAATAATCTGAGAAGCAGAACTATGTGAAGAAAGTGGCATCAAGATTGGAGAAAGACTCATTACAATCTGTAATATGCAAATGACACAGTCTAGCTTCCTGAAAGTGAAGATGACCTGAAGCACTTACTGATGAAAATCAAAGACTACAGTCTTCAGTATGGATTACATCTCAATTTAAAGAAAACAAAAATGCTCACAACTGGATTGATAAGTAATATCATAATAAATAGAGAAATGATTGAAGTCACCAAGGATTTCATTTGACTTGGATCCACCATCTAAACCCATGAAAGCAGCAGTCAAGAAATCAGACTTCATATTAAACTGGGAAAATCTACTGCAAAAAACTCTATAAAATGTTAAGAAACAAAGACACCACATTGAAGACTAAAGTGCAACTAATCCAAGCCATGGTATTTTCAATTACCACAGCATGTGAAAGCTGATCAATGAATGAAGAAGACCAAAGGAAAGTTGAGGCCTTTGAATATGGTGTTGATGAAGAATAGTGACAATACCATGGACTGCCAGAAGCACAAACAAATGTGTCCTGGAAGAAGTGAAGCAGAAATGCGCCTTGAAAATGAGAATGGCCAGACTTCATCACATATACTTAGATCATGTTGTCAGAAGGAACCTTTCCATGGAGAAGAATATCATGCTTGGTAAAGTAGAGGGTCAATGAAAAAAGGGAAGACTTTCAAGATGGATTGAAGCAGTGGCTGCAACATCTATCACTCATCAGGAGACAGATGGTGAGTGCCTAAATACTAACAACTAGCAAACAGTGGAATGCAATGCCCTGCTAACACAGATACATCCAGAAAAGGGGGAAAATCATAGGCAAATCACACCAACATAAAACCACAAATCAAACATAAATACAGCAACACTACAATGTCTCAAATATAACAGACCATCAAAGTACACATAAAGAAGCAAAATAAAGTATAGAAACAAGGGGACAGGATAAAACCCAGAAAAAATCCACAAGGAAGAAGCAGCTTTGGAACTAACTGATAAGGAATTCAAAAGAATTATATTTGAGTACCTTCAACACATTGAGAGATAGATCAAGGAAAACACTGATAAAATTAAATTAAAGAAAACATAGACAAAACACTACAACAATTTAGGAAAACAATAAAAGAAGGAATTGACAAAATGAACACAAAATTAGAAAAGAGACAGTCAGCAAATAGAAATCCAGTAGATTAATACTAAGATTTCAGAAACAGATAACATACTGAATAAGCAAAGAGTAGAATCAACTCAAGACCAGAGAGAAATAGTGATTTTGAAGGTAAATACCTCAATGCTATTTCTTAAGGGATAAAGCAGATAAATGAACAAAATCAAATATCTACATCAAAAGCCTAAGATTCATGTGAGATACCATCAAGAGAAATAATCTATAGGTAATCAGAATTCCAGAACAGGAAGAAACAGGTAATATCACAGACAAAATTGTTGAAGATCTGTTGAAAGAGAATTTCCCTAATGAAAGATGAGCATGTATCACTTCAAGAAATTCAATAAACCCCAAATAAAATAGACCCCAACAGATAATTACCAAAATGTATCATCATCAAGCCATGGGAATTCAGGTAAGGGGAAGCAGACAGGCCTCGCACCCAGACACGGGAGGCAGGGGAAGAGCTGGGGACAAGATAGAGCTGTAAGAATCAAAGTTAAGGGAGGCAGACAGGTCCTACACCCAAGAGGCATGAAGTGGGGGAAAAGCCAGGGATGACAGAACAGCAGGATCAAGGTAAGGGGAAGGCAGAGATGTTTCAAACAGCAAAGGAAGACAAACTTGTCTGTCAGTTTGTCATATTGTGATGGCTTGTGTGTTGCTGTGAGACTTGAGGCTGTGCCATTGGTGTCTCAAAGGCCAGTAGGGTTGCACATGGTCCACAGATTTCAACACAGTTTACAGACTGAGACAGACTTGAAAGAAGGAAGACACTATCCACTTCTCAAATAATTGACCAGGGAAACCTTATGAATAGCAGAAAAACACTGTATGATACATTATTGGGCAACTTTATGAATAGTCCTAAAACATTGTCTGACACAGTGTAATGAGACCAGCCCCTTAGGTAAGAAGGCACTCAAAAAATATGAGTAGAACCAATCTTAATAAAATGGATAAAGCAAAGCTTTCAGGACCTAAAATTGCTGATGTAGTATGACTCCACTTGAGGAGAAAGAGCTGCAAACATCCATTAATAACTGGAGCATGGAATTTAAGAAGTATGAATCTAGGAAAACTGGAAGTTGTTAAAAATGAAATGGAATGTGTAAAGATTGACATTCTAGGTATAAGTGAACTGAAATGGACCAGTTCTGGCTATTTTGAATTAGACAACCATATGATCTCCTATGACAGGAATGGCAATTGAGGAGGAATAGCATGTCATTTATCATCACAAAGGATGTTTCAAGATATGTCCTGAAGTACAATACTGCCAGTGATAGGCTAATATCCATATGCCTAAAAGGAAGACCAGTTAATACTATAATTATTCAAAATTACGCACCAACCACCAGAGTCAAAGATGAAGAAACTGAAGATTTTTATCAATTTATACAGTCTGATATTGATTGAACATGAAATCAAGATGGGTTAATTTTCACTGGTGACTGGGATGTAAAATTTGGAAATAAAGAATTGCCGGTAGTTGGAAAATTTGGCCTTGCTGGCAGAAATAACGCTGGGGACCAAATGATAGAATTTTACAAGACCAATGACTTATTCATTGCAAATACCTTTTTCAACAACACAAACAGAAGCTATACATTTGGACTTCACCAGATGGAGTACATAGGAATCAGACTGACTATATCTGTGGCAAGAGACGATGAAAAAATCTTTTTATCTTTAGCCAAAAGCAAGCCAGCGATTGTGGAACAGATCATTAACTGCTCTGCAAGTTCCACTTGACGATGAAGACAAAACAAGTCCAAGAAAGCCAAAATATGATCTTTATTTTATCCCTCCTGAATTTAGAGACTACCTAAAGAATAGATTTGACACACTGAACACCAATAACTGAAAACAAGAATAATTATAGGATGACAACAATAACATCATCTGGTAGCATAGTGGCTAAGGCACTTGACTGCTAACCAGAAGGCTGGCAGTTCAAATCCACCAGCCACTCCT
>NW_006922466.1:139979-142302 GCF_000298275.1 Orycteropus afer afer
CGGGATCAGGCAGTGTTTCGTTCTGTTCTGCATGGGGTCACTATGAGTCGGAAATGACTCGACAGCACTTAACAACAACAACAGCATGAGCAAAATATTGAATGATGCAGGAAATATTAAAGAATATGGAAGGAATACATAGAGTCATAGTACCAAAAAGACCTGGTCAATCTTCATCCATTTCAGGAGGTGGCATATGATCAAGCACCAACAGTACTGAAGGAAGAGGTTGAAGGTACACCAAAGGAATTGGTGAAGAACAAGGCACCAGGAATCGAAGGATTACCCACTGAGATGTTTCAACAAATGTATGTCCCATTGGAGACACTGACTCAGCTATGCCAAGAAATTTGGAAGACAGCTACCTGGCCAACTTACTGGAAGAGATCCATATTTGTAGCCTTCCTAAAAAAGGTGATCCCACAGAATGTGGAAATTATCAAACAGTATCATTAATATCACATATAAATAAAATCTTACTGAAGAAAATTCAAAAATGGTCACAGCAATATATTGACAAAGAACTTCCAGAAATGCAAGCTGGATTCAGAAGGGGATATGGAGCCAGGGATATCATAGTTGATGTCAGATGGATCTTGGGTCAAATCCAAGAGTATCAGAAAAATGTTTACCCGTGTTTATCTGTGAAAAAGCATTTGATTGTGTGAATCATAATAAACTGGATAATACTGAGAAGAATGGGAATTCCAGAACAATTAATTGTGCCCATGAGGAACCTGTACATAGACCAAGAGGGTGTCATTCAAACAGACCAAAGGGACACTGTATGGTTTAAAATCAAGAAAGCAGTGTGCCAGGGTTGTATCCTTTCACCATACTTACTCAGTTTGTGTGCTTCACAAATAATCCAAATAGCTGTACTATATGAAGAAGAACGTGGTATCAGGATTGGAAGAAGAATCATTAACAACCTGCAATATGCTAATGACACAACTTTGCTTGCTAAAAGTGATGATGACTTGAAACATTTACTTATAAAGATTGAACACTACAGTCTGCAGTATGGATTACATCTCAATATAAAGAAAACAAAAATCCTTACAACTGGACCTGTAAGCAGCATCACGATGAACGGAGAAAAGATAGAGTTGTTAAAGACTTAACATTTCTTGGTTCTACAATCAACGCCAAGGGAAGCAACAGTCAGGACATCAGACGACGTATAGCACTAGGCAAGTGCCTGCAAAAGACCTTTTTCAAGTGCTGAGGAGCACAGATGTCTCCTTGAGGACTATGGTACACCTAACAGAAGCCATGATATTTTCAATTGCCTCATATATGTATAAGAGGTGGACAATGAATAAGGAAGACTGAGGAAGAATTGATGCTTTTGAGTTTTGGTGCTGGTGAAGAATGCTGAAAGTACCATGGACTGCTAAAAGAACTAACAAATCTGTCCTGGAGGAAGTGAAGCTAGAATGTTCTTTTGAAGTGAGAATGGCTAGACTTCTTATCAGCTACTTTGGTCATGTTGTCAGAAGGGACCATTCCTTGGAGAAGGATGTCATGTTTGTAAGGTGGAGGGTTGATGAAGGAGGGCATGGCACTCAATGAGATGGATTGACACTGTGGCTATGGCTAGGGGCTTAAGTATAGCAAGGATCATGGAGCTACCGTAGGACCGGGCAGTGTTTCATTCTGCAGAGTCAGAATTGATTCGATGGCACCTAACAACAACAACAACAAAAAAAAAACATGTTCAAAATCACCAAAACCAAAGAAAAAGAAAGAATCCTGAAAGCAGCATGGGAAAAAAGTTATCTACAAAGGCAATCAATAAGACTAAATCCTGATTTCTTGGCAGAAACCATGCAGGCAAGAAGGCAATGGCATGAGATGCATAAAACAATGGAAGAAAAAAAAAATTCCAACCAAGAGTTATATACCCAGAAAATTTGTCCTCTCTATATAAGGATGAAATTAGGAGATTTCCAGATAAGCAGAAATTAAGGGAATTTTTTAAAACCAGATCAACCTTGCAAGAGATACTAAAGAGATTCCTTTGGACAGACAACCAAAAACAGCAAATAATAGCCAAAGATTAACACACATGATGACATAATCAAACGACCAACACAGTCATAGAAGTATCCACAGTAAAATAGGCTTACAAGACTGAAAACAGGGAACCAGAGATATCAATTGGTAAATGAGGACAACAAAAATTAAAAAAAAAAAAAAATGGATTAAAATGTGTGTTACAGAACTTCTAAAGGATCAGAAAGTCAAGGCAAGTGTGAGATAGGATAGATTTTTTTAAAACTTGGGAAGAAAACAATGAATCATAGGGTAACCTCAAAGA
>NW_006922466.1:142797-147094 GCF_000298275.1 Orycteropus afer afer
TTGAACCTCTAGCCTTCTGGTTAGCAGTCAAGTGCCTTAGGCACTACACTACCAGAGTTCCCATACTCATCAATAATTACACTAACTATAAATGGAATAAATGCACCATTCTAAAGACAGAGAGTCACAGACTGAATAATAAAACATGATCCATTGACATGCTGTTTACAAAAGATTCACCTTAGACACAAAGACAAAATAGACTAAAATACAAAGGTTGGAAAAAGATATACCAAGCAAATGTCAAGCAACAGAGAGCAACTATGGCAATACTAATTTCTTGAATAGTAGACTTTAAGACAAAAATGACCATAAGAGACAAGGAAGGACATTATATAATGATTAAAGGATCAATTGAATGAGAGGACCTAACTATAAAAAATATCTATGCATCAAATGGAATAGCCCCAAAATACATAAAGCAGATTTTAACACACTGAAAGGATAGATGACTCCAGAGTAATTATGGGAGACTTTAATACACTACTTTCAATAAAAGAAAGAACAACTGGAAAGAAACTCAACAAACATGCAAAAGAAAAAAAGAATATGATCATTCAATATGAACTTATACACTTCTTCAGAGTGCCTCTCCCAAAAGCAAAATATACATTCTTTTCCAGCACATAAAACATTCTTCAGGATAGACCATATGTTAGGTCACAAAGGAAACCTCAATAAATTTAAAAACATTTAAATAATGGAAAGCATCTTCTCATATCACAATGCTATAAAATTAGAATTCGATACAAGTAAGACTAATAGAAAAAGAGCAAACCCATGGAAATTGAATAGCACTCTCCTCAAAAATGACTGGGTAATAGAAAAAGTAAAAAATAAATAAATAAGAAAATGAACTTTAAAAATTCCTTGAATCAAATGAGAATGGAAACCTAATATACTAAAAATCTTGGGACAGAACAAAAGCAGTGATTAGAGGGCAATTTATAACAATAGATGTACACATCAAAAAAAAAAGATCCAGAATAAATACTTTAGCCTAACATCTCCAACAATTAGAAGAGAGTAGCAAAAAGTGCTTATAGTCATAAGAAGAAAATAAATAAATATTTGAGCAGAAATAAATAAAACAGAAAATAGAAAGATAACAGAAAAAAAAAATCAATAAGACTAGAAGTCAGTTCTTTGAAAAGATTAATTAAAAAAGTGTGTTGGCAAACTTAACAAAGGAATATAGGAGAAGATGCAAATAACACAAATAATAATTGAAAGGGGTGATACCACATCAGAACCATCAGAAATAAAAAGAATGTCAGGTTACTATACAACTTCTCAAAAGGAAGTTTGGGCAATCTACTTCCATAGAGATACTGCCTTAGAAACCCAAGGAGAGGTCTCTATGAGTCAGATTCAACTTGATGGCAGTGAGTTTATGAAGAACTGTACTCCAACAAATTTGAAAACTTAGAAGAAATGGACAGATTTCTACAAACACACTACTTACCCAAACTAACATAGACTGAAGGAGAAAATTTGAATAGATACATAACAAAAGAAGTTGAACAAGTCATTAAAAAAATTACTAACAATAGAACAAGTAGTAGTAGCCCAGATGGTTTCACTGGAGAATTCTACCAATCATTCAGAGAAGAACCAACACCAATCCTATTCTAACTATTCCAGAACACAGAAAATGATGGAATCCTCTGTAATTCATTTTATAAAGCAAGCATAACCATGATACCAAAACAGGCAAAGACACCACTAGAAAGGAAAACTACAAATCAATATTCCTCATGAATATAGATGTAAAAACCTTCAACAAAATCCTCGCCAATAGACTCCAGCAACATATCAAAATAATAATAATAATGCATCATGACCAAGTGTGATTTATACCAGGTATGCAAAAAGGAGCTCTGGTAGCATAGTGCCTAAGGCACTTGACTGCTCACCAGAAGGCTGGCGGTTCAAACCCACCAGCCACTCCTCGGAAGGAAAGTTGGGCAATCCTACTTCCATAGTGATACTGCCTCAGAAACCCAAGGAGGGGTCGCTGAGTTGGGGCGGACTCGATGACAAACAACAACAACAACATGCAAAAATGGTTCAACTTTTTTAAAAATAATCAAAATAACCCATCACATAAGTAAAATAAAGGAAAAGAATCGCATGATCATATCAAGAGATTCAGAAAAGGCATTTGATAAAATCCAACATCCATTACTGACAGAAACTCAGAAAAATAGGAATAGAAGGAAAATTCCTCAACATAATAAAGGGCATATATACAAAACGAATACCCAACACTATTCTCAATGGAGGGAGACTGAAACCATTCCCTTTGTGAACAAGGACCAAGCAAAGATTTACTTCTATTCGATGTTGTATTGGGAATCCTAGTCAGGGCAATAACACAACAAAGGGAAAAGGAAGGCATCCAAACTGCTAAGGAAGAAATAAAACTACCCTTATTTGCAGATGATATGATCCTATACATAGAAAACCCAAGACTCAGTAAGAAAATTATTGGAACTTATTGAAAGATTATCATAGTGGTGGGATAAAAGATCAAAATACAAAACTCAGTTGCATTTCTGTATACCAGCAAACAGGTCTCTGAAAAGGAAATAAGGAAATCAACACCATATCCATTAGCTACCTAATGATAAAGTACTTGGGAATAAATCTTACCAGGAATACAAAAGACCTATGCAAAGAAACTACAAAACACTACTTCAGGAAACTATGAGATCTACAAAAATGGAAGAACATGCCATGCTCGTGGATAAGAATGATAAACATTGTGAAAAGGTCAGTACTACCCCAGAGCAATGCATACATTAATGAAATCTCAATCCCAGATTCCATCAACATTCTTTAAAGACATGGAAAAAACCATCAGTGATTTTATATTGAAAGGAAACAGACCTTGGATAATGATAGCAATACTGAAGAAGAACAAAATAGGAGGTCTTATACTCCAAGATTTCAAAACCTTTTACACAATCACAATTGTCAAAACAGCCAAGTATTGGTACAACAACAGGCACATAGACCAGCGCAACAGAATTAAGAATCCAGAAATAGATCCATCCACCTATGGTCAGCTGATCTTTGACAAAGAGTTAAAATCCATTAAATATGGAAGAGATAGTATTTCACGAATGGTGCTGGCAAAATTGGATATCCATTTGCAGAAAAATGAAACAAGATCTATACCTCACACCATGCAAAACAAAACAACAAAAAAACTAACTTCAGATGAATCAAAGACTTAAATGTGAAGTCTAAAACCATCAAAGAAAAAATAGGGGCTAATACGTTCCTCATATATGGCATAAATAGACTATCAAGCATAACCCAAGATGCACAAATAGCAGAAGATGATTGGGACCTTCTAAAATTAAATTCTTTCATACTTCAAAAGACTTTTCCAAAAGAGTAAAAAGAGCACACCCAAAATAGGGGGAAAAACTGGGAAATGACATATCAGACAAAGGGCTTATCTCTAAATTGTATAAAAAACTGAACCATATCAACATCAAAAAGACAAACAATATGATTAAAAAATGGGCAGAAGACATGAACAGACAATTTACCAAAGAAGATATTCAGGGAGCCAGTAAACATGTGAAGAAATGTTCATGATTATTTTATTTGTCATTAGAAAGATACAAATCAAAACAACCATGAGATACCATCTCACCCCAACATTAATAGCAAAGTTCAATAAGACAGAAAATAACAAATGCTGGCAAAGATATACAGAGATTGGGACTCTCATGCACTGCTGGTGGTGTAAAATGATACAACAGTTGTGGAAATTGGTATGATTATTCCTTAAAAAATTGAAAATGAAATACCAGCAATCCCATTATTAGGTCTATATCATAAAGATGCAAGAGGCAGGACACAAATAGAAACATGCACACCCATGTTCATCACAGAATTATCAAACTATAGTACATACGCACAAAGGAATACTATACAACCCTAAGGAATAATGTAGAATCTCCAAAACAATGCATAACGTGATGAACTTGGAGGACATTTTGTTGACTGAAGTAAATCGATCATAGAAGTACTGATGTTGTATTAATCCACTATTATAACAAGTCATAGAAAAGTATATACATGGAAGGAAATTTTCTTTGTTGGTTACAAAGGATTGGAGGGGAGGGGAGGGAACATCACTAAATAGACTGAAATATATATATTTCATATATATGAGCTCTGGTAGCATAATGCCTAAGGCATTTGACTGCTAACCAGAAGGCTGGTGGTTCAAACCCACCAGCCACTCCTTGGAAGGAAGGTTGGGCAATCTACTTCC
>NW_006922466.1:147254-155034 GCF_000298275.1 Orycteropus afer afer
ATGGAGGGGGAAAAGGGGAGGCTTTTGTTTCAGGGCATTAATTTTATTCTAATGGGGGTGGAATATTTAGAAAAGCATAGCAATAATGGTGGCACTGCATAAAGAATGTCATCAATGTCCCTGAGCTATAAATGGGGAAGTTAATATGTTGGTGCATATCTTCTTGTGTATATTTTCACCACAATAAAAGCAAAAAAAAAAAAAAAAAAATAGGCATCTACTGTGTGTGTGGTATTTTGCTAAGTTTAGTGGGATACACAAAAATAACTGGCATAACCCACATCTTGTAAAAATAAAATGTAAGTATCAAAATGGTTGTCTTTGCCGGGCAGTGAATTGTGTGATGTGGCCCTTCTAGCCTTTGTCCTCCATTTTGTGATGTATTGTAAATCCTAGTCTCTATGCCTATTTAGGCTGGAATGTATCATCAGTCACACCTTGCTGGAAGATGTTACTCAAGTCACCACCCTTAACTTCCTTGAGGGTGTAAATGTGAATGTTCTGGGAAAGTTCTTTCTCTTGCTTTGGTTCTGTGTTTGGTTCGTCATCATTTCACTCCTGGAGTTTTAACAGCAGCTGGTCATCTGACTCACTGACTTGGGTTCACCAGACCCTGCAGCCAGGTTAGTTGGAGGAATCCTCCAGAGCTACCACAGACTTGGGACTTGCCAGCCTGCCAGACTCCCAACCTCCACTATTATCGTGTGAGCCATTTTCTTGGGATGTCGTGAGTTCTCTGAGATGTTACAGAGAACTACAGAACCCTAAGACAGGAGGGAAATTATTGAGGGGAGGAGGAGGAGTTGATGTCAGTGATTATGGAGTAGCACAGCAATTTGCAAAAGTCAAACATTAGGGGCATCTTCAACCTCCACCTAATAGAGACTAGCCTAGTGCTGATCCTTCTAAAATAAATTATTCAAGCAGCCATATATTAAGAATTACAAACATATTTTGTAACAGTTGAAAAAGATAAATGTAATATAGATTGGATTTTGATGGCTGAATTTAACATAATATTGATTTTATTAAATAATCCTAGTAAATAGAACTCTCTCCTTGCTAAAATCATAAAAGATGTAACTTCCTAAATGAATGTCACATTTAAGTACTTGTTGAATATTTTCAACAAATATGGAGATTTTTTTTTTATTTCCATTTTTCCTTTATACCAGATTTAAGAATCATGAGACAATAAGCATGTAGCGAGGTATCTAGTAAGGGATCAATAACGGGAAGAATAATAAGTTACTTTATGACTAAATGAATGTACCCCATTAGAATTCTTGGAAATATTTCTTCCAGAAACAAACAAGGCAAAAAAGACCCAAAACAAAAGCAAATGTATGTAATTGATTAAATTTATTATAAATGTTAATATCTCTCAAAAACTCACTTTGTATGCATTCCTACATTTCTAAACGCAGGACTTTTCATTAATTAATTTAGTTATTACTGACACCAGTTAAGGTAAATGACTTTTTCCTAATAGATATCAGCATTCTGATTTAAAAAAATGTCAGTGAGATTTCTTCTTTCAGTAAAAACTACATCCAAGATAATTACACCATCATATGAAGAACCAATCGGATGCTCTATCCTTCACAGTGCTCTCTTGCTGCCCTTCGCTGTCACTCGCTGTGACTGAGTCAGTCTCTGATTCATGTCAGGCCAGACCAAACCACTGGGATTCATCGGGTTTTCCTTGACTGACTTTTGGAAGCAGATTGCCATGCCTTTCTTCCTAGTCTGGCTTAGTTAGGAGGTTCCACTGAAACCTGGTCAATATCACAGCAACACGCAAGCCTCCACTAGTAGACAGGTAGAGGGTAAAGGAGGTTCACTGGATGGGAATCAAACCTGTGTCTCTTGAATGGCATTGCCACTGCCCCGATCATCAAATATTAACCCCTTTAAATCTATGCAGCAAGGCACTTGGAACAAAACAGACACACTTTTTAGTCTTGGTTAGAAAATCCAAACCAAAGAATGAAGTTGTAATTTACATTTTAATTTCAAAAATTAGAACTTTCAAAGTCAGTATGTTCATTGGTAGCTATCACTTAAATATTATGTCCTTTTTTCCAGGGTTAATAAAGAAGTAAGCTTCAAAAAAAGATTTTGGAAAAGAGAAAGGAATAATAAGTATTTATTGTATAAATAAAACATTTCCTCAGATAATATGAAATATGCTCTGCAATTTAGCTACACTTGCATGTTTTTATTGGTCGTGCATGTTGTTGATATTGTTGTTATGTGCCCTAAAGTCGGATCAGATTCACCGCAACCTCTTCTTGAGTTTCTGAGGTAGTATCAATACAGAAGTAGATTGCCCAACCTTCCTTCCAAGGAGTGGCTGGTGACTTTGAACCGCAAGCCCTCTGGTTAGCAGTCAATAGCCTTCACTACACTACCAGAGCTCAGGAAATATTAAATATGTATTAGAGTCAGGTGTCTGTGATACTGGAATGAGAAAAGCAGAGTTAGAATTCAGGAACACCTGGAACCTAATATGAAAAAGCTTTGTCCATGCTTAAATGCTTGAAAAAAGACTTTTATGATTTAAGTATTCTCATAAGAAGTAATATATAAATTTGACAGACATTTATTCAAACTGGTGATAGATAAGAACAAAATAGCTTTATTAAAGTTAGTAGTCTTGCAGATCTTTACCACCTGAA
Source organism: Orycteropus afer afer (assembly GCF_000298275.1). NCBI lineage: Eukaryota > Metazoa > Chordata > Mammalia > Tubulidentata > Orycteropodidae > Orycteropus > Orycteropus afer. The sequence continues at coordinate 149,936 of NW_006922466.1, forward strand.
GGGTTTCTGCAGTCTCTGAGCAAGTTAAAACTCATGCAAAGTGAAACATAAGGCATCTAGTTCTCCTCTGAAAAGCCACCACATATGTAGTAAGTTCTGTCCTTTGCCTTATTAAAAAAAAAAAAAAAAAAAAGATCTGTTACTTATAACAGGGTAGGATGTGTGTTTTGTCTATGCTACCTGCAAAATTGGAGTAAATTTCTATTCTGTAGGTTACACAAATTAGATTCTGCCTTTTTGAGTATAATTGGGGAGGGAAAGTTTCCGAATGAGGTGTGATAACTCCTGCATTTCAAAACACTGATGTTTATGTTGAGTACGCAATAAATGCTGGAAATTTTAAAATGTCACTTACTAATACATTAGTTCTTTGCTTTCTAAATTATAAGAATATTCCTATTTTTCAATGAATGATCATAACCTGTAATTTTCTGGGGAAATGGTAGTCAGAGATAAAAACAATGAGACTTCTCAGAATAGCTCCATGAAAAATTGTTTCCTTTTTCATGAAACTCAAAGGACTGAATATTATCTACCATTCAGTAGCTACCATTACTGAATATTTTGATAAAAGACTCAAAAGGATCCTGTTCCAAAGGGGAAAAAGGCAGATCAGAATTAAAAAATCTACTGGAATTCAGATTTTCTGGAGCCAATGGGACAGATGAACCCTCAAAACTATTGCAGAGATAATTTTTAAACCTGAAACCAAAAATATCCGCTGGCATCTTTTTTAAACCAAGCAAAAGTTTACCTTAATTAGTAAAGAATGTCTGCCTTGAGCATTATTCTCTTTTAAAAAATCTGTGTGGGAACAAATTGACAACAGCAACTCAAAAGATTAGATAAGAATAAAGGGCAGTGAGCTTATTTTAATGGGGAGGAACAATTAATTCAAAAACAGGAGAGTTGAAAATGTGTGCACAACTTGAAGAGTGCAATCAACATCACTGAATTGCACATGTAGAACTTGTTGAATTGGCGTAAGTTCTGCTGTGTATTTTCTCAACAACAATAAAATAAAATACCAAAAGCCAAACACACTGCTGTCAAGTTAATTCCAACTCATAGCAACCCTCATTGGGTTTCCAAGGCTGTAAATCTTTACAAAAACAAACTGCCTCATCTTTCTTTTAAGGAATAGCTTGTGGGTTTGAACTATTAACCTTTTGGCTAGCAGCAAAGTACCTTAATCACTACACTACCTGAGCTCATCATAAAATGAAATACATAATAAAAAATTAAAATTAACAATGCATATGTAAAATTAACAAGAGGTTTTTATCGGCCATGTAAATTTTGCTAGATTAAAAAGAAAGGAAATAAAAGTATTTACTTCTGTTTCTCTTTTCATCGGGAGACAGGAGCAAAGAACATTATCTTAAATTATTCTAACTTTCGCAGAGAACTTAATGGGATAAAATAAATTGCTATGTACTTTCTTCAAATTATTGCAAGCAGACAAGTTTTAATCAGTGTGTTTTGGAGAATATCTTGAACTCTATGTTAGTCACTTTACTTTTACCTTTTGATCATATGTCAAAAATGGGATTATTTTGTATTTTCGAAATATGGAAGAGCAAAGAGATATTGGACACTATCCTAATCTTTGTATTATTTTTTTGAAAAAATGCATCCCTATAGTGAAAAAAATCACAAATGTTAAAACAATAATTCAAATGTAGTATACAGAGTTAGAAATCTAGTTTAAAATAATATATTTTAAATACAGATAACATTAGTACGTAAATGTAATTAAAATTTTTTTGCTATCTGATAATATGATGGAAATCAAGCAATCTAAAGGAAATAGTTGAGGGTAACTGTTTCAAGAGATTGTTACATCACTTGCCTAGTAACTCCATTTTCAAATCCTTCCTTCCAAAAACCAAACTCATTGCCTTGCAGTGGTCCCGACTCATAGCGACCCCTCCTTGGGTTTCCAAGACATTAGTTCTACGGAAGTAGATTTCCCAGTCTTCCTCCCGAGGAATGGCTGGTGGGTTTGAACTGCCAGCCTTCTGGTTAACAGTCAAATGCCTTAGATAATACATCACCAGAGCTCCTTCCTTAAATCATAGTATTTCATCCTTGATTGACTATGGTCAAGCAACTCAGGCCTTCCATGTTTTCTTCTAATTGCTTTACAATTTTTCTTTTACATTTTAGTATATTGCCTGTTTTAATTTATTTTCTGTAAGATAGGAGGTAATAGAAGGCCTTTTTTATTTGTAAGTGTATAGAAAATATGGATATGTCATTTGTATTCCAGTATAATCTGTTAAAAAGACTATTCTTTCTCCATGTAATGTTTGTGGCAAAGTTATCAAAAATCAATTGACTATAAAGATGATTATTTATTTCTCTACCCTTAATTTTATTCCATGCTACGTTGTATCTATCCTTATGTCAACACGACATTCTCTAGATCACTGTAGCTTGGTAATACATCTCTATATTGAGCAGTACGTGTTCTCCATATTTGCTCTTCTTTTTCATAATTGTTTAGCAATTCTGGGTCCATTGAATTTTCGTGTGAATTTCATTTTACTTTGTCAATTTCTGCAGAAGAAGCAGTTGGGTCTTTTATAGAATTTACCTTGAATCAGTGGATCAATCTGGAGATGTAGCTTTGCTTAATTATATTAAACCTTTCAAATTATAAAAGTGGAATGCACTATCATTTATTTAGATTTTTAAATATTGTTCAACATTTATTATCATTATTTTTAGGTTTTTAGCTTGTGAGTATTACATTTATTTTAAACTTTTTTCCTAATTTTTTTATTATTATTGTTGATAATACTATAAGTGGAATTTATTTCTTAATTTTTACTTCCAGATTGTTTATTACTAGTGTATTAAAATACAATGAAATTTTTATATTGATCTTATATACTGAAATTTTACTGAAAATTTTTGTTACCTTTTGTGAATTCTGACAGTTTGTATAAGGAAATCTGGTGGTGTACTGGTTACAGTATTGGGCTTCTAACCAAAAGGTGGGAACTTTCAAACCCACCACACCAGCTACTCCATGGGAGAAAGATAATGTAATCTGCTTCTATAAAGATTTACAGCCCTGGAAAGCCTGTAAGGTTTGCTGTGAGTCAGGATTGACTCAATGAGAGGTTATTTTTCTTTCTTTTTTTTGAGGGGATAGTTCATATATGTACATGTATAGGGCAAATGCCTTGCAATTATTTTTATCAATATATATGACCATATAAACTATCAATTTTTTTTTACGTTTTAAATTTCTAATTGCCACAGCTGTTGTGTGCCATCAAGATTATTCCAACTCATAATGACCCTAGAGAACATCTGCTTTGCTAGGCTATAAACTTTACTGGAACAGATCACCAGGTGTTTTCTCCCATAGAGATGTTTATGGGCTTAAAACAGAAACTTTTCAGTTAGCCATCAAGTCCTTAACCATGACTCAATCAAGGCTGAATAGAAATAGTAAGAAGAGACACTTTTATTGTTTCTGAACATAAGGGAAAGACATTTAATCATTCACCATGAAGTATGATATTAACAAAATGAAACAAACAAACCAAAAAAACGGCCATGGAGTCAATTTTGACTCACAGTGAACCTAAACAAGTGAAACTAGACTAGTGGGCATTTCATAGATGCTCCTAACTAGGTTAAGAATGTTTACTTCTATTACTTATTTCTGTAGTTTATTTCCCCCCATCAATTATGAAACAGTTTTGCAATTTTCAAATATTTTTTACTATGTCTTTTGAGATGATCATGTCATTTTTATCCTTTACTGAATAATTGAATGTATTACCTAGATTGATTTATGCATTTTAAAGTAGCATTTCTGAGTGAATCTAATATTGGCATGCCTTGTAATCATTTCAGTTTTATATGCTGCTGGTTATGACATAATAGCATTTTGAGTTTTTTTAATATCTGTATTCTACAATTGACACCAATGGAAGCAGCAGCCAAGACATCAGAAGACATATAGCACTTGGCAATTTGGCTGCAAAGGACCTCTTTCAAGTGCTGAAGAGCAAAGATGTCTCCTTGAGAACTAAGTGGTGCCTGACACAAGCCATTGTATTTTCAATCTCCTCATATGCATGTGAGAGCTGTATGATGAATAAGGAAGAGCAAAGAAAAATTGATGCTTTTGAGTGGTGGTGCTAATGAAGAATGCTGAAAGTACCATGGATTGCTAAAAGAACTAACAGATCTATCCCAGAGGATGTGCAGCCAGAATGCTCCTTGGAAGTGAGAATGGCTAGACTTCATCTCACTTACTTTGGTCAGAAGACCAAAGACTGGTTGTCAGAAGGAACCATTCCCTGGAGAAGGATGTCATGCTTGGTAAGGTGGAGGGTCGATGGAAGAGGGGAAGGCCCTCAACTAGATGGATTGACACAGTGGCTGTGACAATGGGCTCAAGTGTAGCAAGGATCGTGCAGCTGGTGCAGGACCCAACAGTGATTCGTTCTGCTGTACATAAGGGTACTATGAATCAGAGACAACTCTATGGCACCTAACAACAACATTCATAAAGGAAATTATTTTATAGTTTTCTCTTTCTTAAGTAGCAATTTATTGTTTTAGTGGAAGTATACCTAGCAAGGTAGGTTCTCATTTAACAAATTTTTCTGTCACATTAGTTACAGTTTTCAAAATATGTCAGCATTCTCTTTTATTGTTTTCTGGTTGTTTCATTTCCAGCACTCTACTCTCCCTGTCCCCTTATCTTGTCATTATTGTTCTAGAGTAAATGTTGACCTTTTGGTGTCATATAGATGACTTTTTAGTACAACACTGTACTTATGGGTAATATCCTTTATTTTGTAGGTCATTGTCCTATTTCAGTAAAAGGTAATTTTAGGATAGTTTCAGTTCAAATTTTAAACAGTATCTCAGGGCTTAAAACTCATGGAGTCCTCTAAATTCAACTGGTCCTGTTACTCTGGTCATTTTTAAGAATTTGAGTTCCATTCTATGTTTTTGCCCCATTCTACCCAGGACTATCTATGTGACCTCCGTCAAAATGGTTAATTGTGTGAGGTGGGCACCATCTACTTCTTATAGTCTCAGATGAGGTGGTAGCTCATTGATTT
>NW_006922466.1:155514-161114 GCF_000298275.1 Orycteropus afer afer
ATGGGGCAATCTACTTCCGTAGAGATACTGCCTCAGAAACCCAAGGAGGGGTCACTATGAGTGAGGTCTGGCTCCATGGCACATAATAACATCAACAACAATACCTTCCTGTATACCTTTATGCTTACATCATTTGTTCAGAGTATCTAGTGATGCCATAACAGAAATATCAAAAGTGAATGGTTTTAATAAACAGAAATTTATTCTTTCACTGTTTAGGAGACTAGAAGACTGAACTCAGGGCAGAAAAAAATTCCTTTCTGGCTCTAGGGGAAGGTTCTTGTCATAAGTCTTTCCCTGAGTCTAGGAGTTTCTCAGTGCAGTGACCATGGGTTCAAATAAGGTGCTCCACTCCTGTCTCCTCTTTCTTGGTGTTAATAAATCCTTACACTTTGCTCACTTCTCTCTTTTTATCTCTTATAAGATAAAAAGTGATGCATAGCACATCCAGGGAAACTGCCCTTATAATGGAGAAGGTCTATGACCTAATTAGTTATTGTGTCCCACACTAATACTTTTACATTAGATCAGGGTTGTGACTCCAGTACAATGTTGCATCCTATTCTAATCCTGTTATGACTTGTTCATAGATCAAATCAGATCACAAATTGTGGGATGATTACATCCTCTCATAACTGTTAAATTAATTAATGAATTTAATTAATTAATACAATTATTACATAAAGGGAAAACCACTGAGAATCATGACCTTCAATTGCTCAATATGCAAGTTCAAGTTGAAACTGAAGAAAATTAAAACAATCCAGAAAATATGATCTTGATTATATTCCACCTTCATTTACAGGAAATCTGAAAAGTCGATTGACGTATTGAATACCAGTGACCAAAGACCAGGTGAGTTGTGAAATGACATCAAGTATATCATACATGAAGAAAGCATAAGTTCATCAAAAAGAAAGGAAAGGAAGGAAAGAACAAAATGGATATTAAAAAAGACTCCGGCACTTGCTCTTGAATATAGAGTAGCTAAAGTAAAGTAACAAAAAGAATTATTTCACATTTAACTATTTTGGGAAGTATCATGTGATCAAGAACCAATTGTACTGAAGGAATAAATTCAAGCTTCACTGAAGGAATTGGTTAAAACAAGGCTGCAAGAATTGCTGGAATACCCATTAAGATATTTCAACAAATGGATGCAGAGCTGGAAGCACTTACTCTTTTATGTCAGGAAAATTGGAAAACAGCTACTTGGTCAACCAACTGGAAGAGATTGCTATTTATTCTCATTCAAAATAAAGGTGAGCCAGCAGAAAGTGCAAATTATAGAACAACATTATTAATATCACATGGAAGTAAAAGTTTGTTGAAGCTAATTCAAAAGCAGTTGCAGCAGTACATTGATAGAGAACTCCCAGAAATGCAAGCTGGGTTCAGAAGAGGATGCGGAGTGAGGGATATCATTGCAATATCACCTGAATCTTAGCTGAAAGCAAAGAATAGCAGAAATATGTTTGCCTGTGTTTTATTGATTTTGCAAAGCACTAAACTATGTAGACCATACCAAATTATGGATAACATTGGGAAGTTTGGGAATTCCAGAACACTTAATTATGTCCCTGAGGAACCTGTACATAGAAGAAGAGGTAGTTGTCCAAACAGAACAAAAATGTAGTACAATGTTTAATTCAGAAAAGCCATGTGTCAAGGTTGTATCTTTTCAACATACTTACTCAGTCTGAATGGTGAGAAAATATTGTAAGAAACTGGAATGTTTGTAGAAGAATGAGGAATCAGGATTGGTGGAAGACTCATTAACAATCTGTGATATGCAGATGACCCAAACTTGCTTGCAGAAAGTAAAGATAACTTGAAGCACTTACAGATGAAGATCAAAGACTGCAGTCTTCAGTATGGATTATACAACATATGGGAAAAATAAAAAAATCCTCAACTGGATCAATAAGCCACCTCACAACAAATGGAGAAAAGATTGAAGTTTTCAAAGATTTCATTTTACTTAGAGTCACAATCAATACCCATACAAGCAGCATTCAACAAACAGACATCACTTTGCACTGAGCAATTCTGCTGCAGTAAAAAATCATTAAAGTGAGAAAAAGCAAACATGTCTTCATGAAGACTAAGGTGCCCCTAACTCAAGCCATGTTTATTTTTTCTTTTTTTCCCTGTCATTTCATCTGCATGTGAAAGTTGGACAATGAATAAGGAAAACTTAAGAAGAGTTGATGCTTTTGAGTTGTGGTGTTGGAGAAGAATGCTGAGAGTACCATGGACTGCCAGAAGAGCGAACAAATCTGTCCTGGAAGAAGTGCATTGGAATGCACCTCAAAACAAGAATGGACAGACTTCGATTCACTTAGTTTGGTCGTGTGGTCAAGGGACCATTTCCTGGAGAATTATATCATGCTTGGTAAAGTGGAGGGTCAGCAAAAAAGGGGAAGACCCTGAATGAGATGGATTGACACAGGGTCTGCCCCATGGGCTCAGGCATAGTAGGGATTGTGAAGATGGCACAAGACTGGGCATTTGTTTGTTCTGTTGTACACAGGGTCACTATAAGTCTGGATCCAACTCACTGGTACCTAACAACAACAACAACATATAGTTATCTTAAATGGTGCTCTTTATTTATTTTGGTGGATTCAACTTAACTCTCTTATATATGTCATTTCAGTTCATCAGACTCTCTATACTCTTTAACGTAGCAACAAATTCTTGTTTGAAGCATGTCATTGAAGGATAATTTTACATCAAATAAGTTTCTTGGTTAACAGTCTCTTTCTTTCAGAAATTTTAATATGCCACCCGGTCATGGCTTATGGTAAATTAACAGGTAATCTTATTGAAGACTGTTTGTCACTATTATCTTACTCCACAATTTGCCTATGATATGCCTAGGTAAAGAACCCTTTGAGTTTATCTTAATTAAAGTTAGATAAACTTCATAGGTATTCATTTATTTATTTATTGCTTATTTATATATTATCTTTCAACAAATTTGGGAAATTTTCAGCTATTATTTGTTAAAACTATTCTTTCTGCTCCTTTTCATTTTAACCTGGTGTCCCTATTATGTGTCTGCTTTTTACAATTGGTGGTATCTCACATGTCTCTGAATTTTTTTTATCTTTTCTACTTCTCAAACTGAGCAATTTTATTTAACATATTTTTAATCTCACTAGTGCCTTCTTCTTCCAGCTTAAATCTGTAGATACCTCTTCTGATTTTTTTTCTTTCAATTATTTCAGTTTCCAATTCCAAATTTCCATTCATTTCGTTTTTGTAATTTTTTAAATCTATTCATTGATATGCTCTAATTGATAATCAATTTGTGATTGTAATACTTACTTTTAGTTATGGTTTCTTTCAGTTTTTTTAATGTAATTTTTATAGCTAATTTAAAACATTTATCTAGTAAGCTTAGGATCTGAGATTCTTCAGGAAAAATTGCTACTGACTGCTTCATACTCTCCCCCTTGCTATGCCTGGGTCATGCATTCCACTTTTTGACTATCCCTTAAAATTTTTTAGTAAATAATCAAATTTTTATTAAATATTAAAAAAACAACAACAACAACAGATTTTGGAAACTCTGGAAATTAAATCATTTCCCCAGACTTTGTTTTGGTTGTTTTTCATTATTACTGTTCTCATATTTTGTTAGTGACTTTCTATGACATATTCTGTAGTTTGCATTCTTTGTCATATGCAGTCACTGATGTCTCTGCTTATTAGATTAGTGTTCAACTAATATTTGGACAAGGATTACATTAAATGGCTTGAACATCTCTCAGAGTTTATTAAAATTCTCTTATAGATCCTTTACAATTTTGCTTAGACTTTACTTCCTTTTTCTGCAGAGACACAAAATCAGTCAATAGGAATTCTTATTGCTCACTTATGGTTTCATTGAGGAACTCTGGTAGCATAGTGCCTAAGGAATTTGACTGCTAACCAGAAGGTTGGTGGTTCAAACCCACCAGCCACTCCTTGGAAGGAAGGTTGGGCAATCTACTTCTGCAGTGATATTTCCTTGGATACCCAAGGAGGGGTCACTATGAGCTGGGTCTGACTCAATTGCACGTATCAATAGCATGCTTTTCTTGAACATAGGCACAATCTTGTACATGTGCATAAGATTCCAGATTTCCAGGACTATTTTGAAGTTTTTCTAAGCCCACTAAGGCCTCTCAATCCCGATTTTTTTTTTTTTTTTTAATGTCTAACTTATTTTTATTTCCAATGGTATATCATTGCCTCAAATTGCTGCATGTTAAATAATAGCTGGTGATTTATCTTTCTTTTTCTCAATCCACCTATTTGTTTTATTCACAAATGCCCTAACCCCCCCAAAAAAAATGTTTACACAGAATAAGATCTAAATGAGTCCAAATAAAAACAAGCCCTAGGAATGGAAGAAGATTTTAAAGTATCTATCAGATAAATTGGTGACAATACTCTGGAAAGGGAGCTTTTAGGGAGGTCCTTACCTACTCTGTCCAATACACTAGAATTAAGTTACTGTATATCACAACTAGTGCAATTGTAAAGCTGTTGGTTTTCTAGACAATTTCTGATTCTGAGAAAAAGAAAGATGGCAATTTGACAAATTGAAATGCCAAAAAACTCACTATTCTTAGCAAAATTTAGCCTTTTTCTTGAAGAAACACTGCTTACCTGCTGGTAAGCTTTGATTAATTTCCAAAGATCTGAAAAAAATGTTGACAAATTTTTGCCTACTTTTCACTGTTTCTATATGAGAATATATTTTGGTAATTTCATACTTTAAGTCCTTATAGCTGTTATAAAAATATCTGATGAATATTTTGTGCAATATTTTATTTAATTTTTTATTAAAGATGAAAATAAAATATGACAAGCAAGAGTTATTGTGGATATTATATTGTTCATCAGAGAAGGTCTTTAAAATAGTATGTTTTTATAATCTACTTTTTCCAGAAAGGAAATAAAATACATACTATAATTTATTTGGGGCCTATATTTTTTTTTATTGATAAGAAAATTACAGGTTAAAATGTAACCTAACTACTTATGGACCTAAACTACCCATAAACAGCTGATCAAATAAATATCCAGTCTTCTGTAAAACTAAAAATCCTTCCATGAACCTGTTAAATGTCAATGTTTTTGCTTGCCCTCCCATTAAATTCTCTCCCTCTGCCACTCCATTTAATTCTATGCAGTAATTACTTTTCCAGTCTCACTAATACATCTGAATTGGATTTATACTAACATTATTCAACCTAAATTTATTCTAAGGAACAACATGTCTAGAAAAGTATTTTCATTCTTAAAAGATTATACTCATTATTAAAGAAAAATATTCTTAATGAAATTTAATAATAAGTTAAATAAGTTGAATAATAAGTAAAATCCATGGCATTGTTATGTCTAATAATGTATTCATTATTTATAATCCACTTATAACGTCAATTCTATAAATCTTTTTTCTAAGAAATGGAAAAAGTAACTCTCAATATATGTAACTTTTGCTTTGGTTAAGTATTAATAATTAGCTAAACTGACTAGGAAGTGCTCTGAATAACAATTTTTTAAAAATCAAATTAATATCATAAAGATAAACTTTTTATTTT
>NW_006922466.1:161685-224551 GCF_000298275.1 Orycteropus afer afer
CTACGAGTCGTGTCTGACTCGAGGGTACATAACAACAACAACGTATATGTGCCATCCACTAAAGAAACTTTTAGCTAGCTACTGTTTAAAGGGTTAAATAAACACACTGATGCATACTTTATTGTCATAAAGTCAGTGTGAGCATTTGTGGAATCTGTACAATTTTATCTGTCTAATTTTTTTACAAGTACATCTATAGTATAAATTAAAAAAAAAAAAAAAAAATCAAAAACAAACTCACTGCCATAGAGTCAGATCCGACTCATAGCAAACCTTCCTTGTGTTTCCCAGGAGGTTTCTCTATGGAAGTAGATTGCCCAACTATCCTTCCCAGGAGTGTCTGGTGGGTTTGATCCACCAGCCTTCCTGTTAGGTGTCAAATGCCTTAGGCACTACGCCACCAGAGCACATTATACTGTTTGTCTTTTCAGTGCTATTTATGTATTTATTCAATATTACTTTACACTTTGGATTATAATCCAATATTAAAATATCACCACAGTTTTTCAGATTCTTCCATTTGAGGCCCTTTTTCTGATTATACATGCCTTCAGCCTTTCTTTTTGAGCACTTCCTTGCTTTCTGGAACAATAATATCAGATTCTAACATTTTGAATGTTCAGTTTCATGTAAAACAACTATGAAGTGATATATTTTACTAAATGGAATCAGTCTTGTATGGATCATTTCCCAGTTTTTTTTTAATATAATGCATTTAAAATTACAAAAGATTTTATTAAACGATGATGGGCTCGAGTATAGCATGGATTGTGGGGCTGGCGCGGGATCGGGCAGTGTTTCGTTCTGCTGTGCATGGGGTTGCTATGAGTCGGAAACGACTCGACAGCACTTAACAACAACAACAACAATGTATAGCATATCATGATCATAAATGTGGCTTTATAATACAGCCTTGGTGTATTTATACTACCTGTAATAAAATATTATTGAGAGAAAAAAAACAAAAATAGCACTCCAGGATGTTTTATATTTTAAAATGCACATTAAATAATTTGAAAGGCATAAGTTGCTGCGTAGGGTAGGGCTGTTAGATTTTTAGGAAAATAAATATAGTAAAAATAAAGGACTTCAGAAGAAAATGTAGTTTTCTGTATGTCAGGCACTATATAAATTTATTCAGTGAAAAATTCTTTCAGTAGAAAGACAGCATTGAAGGAGAAAAATAGAGCAATAAATACCAAGAAAATAAACTTTTGTCCTTTAAAGCTACCCGATTCTGCTATTTCAGTGACAGCAGATTAGGTAATTAAGATAATGTCCATATAAGTGGCTAATGATAAAAACCGTGAGAAGTGTATTGAGTATATAAAAGAAATGAATCAAGAGACTTATCAAAAGTCAAATGATTAATCTTGACTTAGTAAAATATTTAATATGGAACATAACAAAATATTAAATTATAAAAGATAAAAATAGTAGAAAACAAAAAATACAAACCAAAAAAAAAAAAAAAATGACTGCAAATTTATTTATCCAGTGAGCCTGGAAATATTTCAGTAATATAAATAGTATGGAAATGAATATGAAAAGCATAGAATAACTGATATATTTGGGGCAGAAAACTTAAGAGGAAGCTTCAATATAGGCATATTTGAGTAAGGGATAAGACTATGGGTGAGTGTGAAGTTTTTATTTGCTTTTATATGTCAAAAAATTGTATTTAGATGTAGTTTTTAAAGAATATACTTTTTTTTTTTTTTTAATCATATATGAGCTCTGCTTGTGTGTACCTAAGGTATTTGACTGCTAACCAGAAGGCAGGCAACTCAAACCCACCAGCCACTCCTGGGAAGGAAGATTGGGCAAGCGGTACTTCCATAGTGACATCACCTTGGAAATTCAAGGGGTCGCTGTGAGTCAAAGCTGACTCAACAGCAGTGAGTTTGGTTGGATTTGATTTATGCTGATCTTTAATGTAAAAACACAGAAAATATGGAGGGCATAGCATTTTTGACAAATGCAGTAATACTAGTCCTTCACACTAGTTCTTCAGGTTGAAGGAAAGGCACAGAATGAAATATAGAAACATTAAATAAAGTACCTCCATGCTAAATTAAGAATTTTGTATATTTTTCTGGCACAAATAAAAAATAATTCCATACCATCTGATTAATGATTAGAGTCATATTTTAGACTATAAGAGCTAAACAGGGAGATTTATACAACATTGTAGTAACAAGATTGATTTACAGTTCTGAATGAAAAGGACAAAATGAAAATGGAGTGGATCTACTTGAAACAAATCAAAAAAGGAAAATCAAGCCAAGAATTGTATGTTGATATAAGGGAAAAAAAATCAAGATTATCTCTCAGCTCTCAGGTTTTTATACCAAGGAAATTAATCAATAGTCTCAGTTAGAAGAGAGTTAATTTTTTTGGGGGGAAATAAAACCAAAGTAATAGGGGTTATTTCTGAGTAGACATAGATATTTTAGAGTCCCAGTATAAACTGAAGGTATCATCCAAACCAAAACCCACTGCTATTGAGTCCATTATGACTCATCGTGACCCTGTAGGACAGGACAGAACAGAACTGCCCCACAGGGTCTCCAAGGTGGTAAATCTTTACTGAAGCAGACTGCCTCATATATCTCACAGAATGCCTGGTGAGTTCCAACTGCCAAACTTTCAGTTAGCAGTCAAATATCTTAAGTACTGCACAACCAGTTTCTTCCTTGCCTTTTACTTCTGGAAATCTGAAAAGGAAGTTCCATAGTCTCAATTGTATCTGTTGTCGCTGTTGTTATGTGCTGTCGAGTCAGACCCGACTCATAGCGATCCCTCCTTAGTTTCTGAGGTGGTATCACTACGGAAGTACGGTATTATAACATAACTGTCCAGATGAGGACTTCTCCTCATAAACAAAGAGGAACATAACATAAGAGAAAGCAACTGTCTCTTTTCTCTTTTTTGTGTTGAATATTGACAATTAACACGGGTGAAGAAAATTACAAGACACTTTGTCACTCTACACTGCCATAGCAACAGCTTCCTCCTTCCAAAATTATTGTAATATTTAAGTAATTGTTAGTTCCTGGCTTTTCTTTTATTTGCAGTAAAATTCATTGTTTTGTGGAAAATCAACTAAGGGGAAGTCACAATCAAATCAACTGAAAGAAACTGAGAAAAATCTATAAAACAAAACAAAAATAATAATTATTATTTTTTTAAAAAAAGGTGTTTTACCATGATAAATAAACAAATGTAATATAATTGAGTTATTTTTGTGCAAGTACCACTTCATATTCAGGAAATAATACTGTCAGTAAGGAAAACTGTTGATAGTGAAAATGACTAAATCACACATTTTTATTGAGTTCTTTCACTACCCTGGAAGTTTTCTCCCTGGATCCTTGTAATTTGTATATGACTTTAAAATTACATAAAGTCTATTTTTCTGCTGATTTGCATAAACACAATAGAGATATATCAAAAATTAGAAAAATAAAATACAAAAAAAAAATCATGATTTTATAAGTATCTTTGAAAATAAATTGAATAGTAAAACTCAGACAACTTCAAATATTTCATAGAAAATATATTAGAAACCTCATTACAGCCTAGGTTTTTATTATATGAATGCAACAAATCATCATCATAGCAACACTCAAGGCAAATAGATTAATACAAATGAAAGAAAACAAGAAGTCAGTAAATCACAGAGCTGAATTGGAAGTTTGTAAAGTTCCTATAACTATATATTTTAATTTTTTTTCTTTACTTAAATATGTAATTTCATCAACATAATATTGTCCCAATGTTTAATGATTAGCTAGGTACTCACTCATGCACTTGAACACATGAAGAATAACACTACTGCCCTTTCCCAGTATCTAATTTCCTGTGCTTTAAGTCAGGCAACATAAAAATATTTAAGGTTTTCATAAGTCATAGTAACAATACCATTGCTATCAATTTTACACATGGTGTCCCCATGTGTTGCAGATTAGAATTCTGTTCCACGGGATTTTCAAAGCTCTCATCTTTGAGAAACAGATCAGGCCTTTGAAGTTCCTCTGGGTGAGTTTAGACCACCAAACATTTGGTTAGTAGTTGAGTTCTTGCTCATTTATTTGTGCCACCCAGGGACATCTATACTGAAATAACCTACTCATTAATTGAATGCATATGTAAAAACAAGAATATTTGTGTAGAAGTATGAAAACTTTAAACCCCTTTCTACACAATAGACCCAACTCTTACTACTACTTCCTAGTATTCCACTCTAAGAGAGAAATCTTTACATGATTGATCAAAATTCAGGGGCTGCGATTGTATCACAGTGAATACTGGGCATTTCTTCCTTTGTCTTAACGGGAGTAAAGTATAAAGTGCTATTTAATAAGTTCTTTAACACCTTACCAGAGTTCTGTATTGTTTAATCCCATCCTGCCCTTGTTTCTTATTTTAAAGAGTAGTTGTTACTAAAGTACTTGGTAACACTCAGTCTTTGTCTCTATTAACTTTAAAATACCACCAAACTTTTTTCTATCTAGTCTAAAAACATTTTGAAAGTTCTCAGGAAAAAATAAAAAAGAGAGATACATGTAATATACTGTTGTATAAAAATTTCCAATACTAAGGCATGCAATTATTCTAGTGTTCTATTAATATGCACTTAATCTTAAATAACTTGTCTGTGTAGAACTTCTTTGATATGTTTCTTACTAATGCTATTTATTTTAATAACTCACTTAACTATGATGTTCTTAGGTCCATATGTTCTGCAAAGTATATGAAATGACTTGAAGTGAATATTTAAAGTTGTGACATTAAAATTGAGGGGAGTGGAAAATGATTGTATATAGACTTCAATTGTTAAATGTTTTAAGTACCACATTCAATTCTAAGATTCTTATAAGCCAAGAACAAAGTGAAAATAAGATTGAGTGCGTATATCTTGTTTTTAATAAATATAAGGACTTTATTTCATTAATACATAATGATCTTCTGACATGTATATGTAGCCTTACATGCATATATGTGTGTTTTATAACACATTCCAATAAAAACTCAATTAAATATAATGGAGAGAATTTTCAAAAGGGATATCATACAACATGAAGAAACATTCAACTTAGAGTTGTTTAGACCCTCAAGAAAAAGATGTGGACATGTTGTATAAAAAGAGAATCATCACTCCTATGGTATTTGTACCAGTATGTGTGAATATTATCTTCTTAGTAGTAGGAGAAATTATAGTAATAGTAAAAGAAATTAGAGATTAGTATTTTGTCACATGCCCATGTCTAGGGTTATTTATAAGATTTAATTTTAAACACTACACATTTATTTTATTATGACAGCATTCAATATGGCAGCAGAATGTTTGAGCCTACTTTTCATTCCACTTGAACACTGATCTGTGAAAAAGCTGTACCAGCAATGTTAATCAATGCATAAAGCCAGCACTACCATTCCATAATTCACCAGCATAGAGACAAGAAATGGTGGCCCCAGCGTTAATATGCGGCTGCACTCATCCGAATTGCAGTCAGTTTAATTTAAGCAGAAGCTGAGTAGATCATTTATCAGGATTGAATGCATTACTGTAATTCATTGCAGTGATTGTAGGGAAACAGCAGTAGTAGAGATATGTGGCTGTAACTCATAGTGACAAAACCTGGCTGGTTGCTTTCTGTAGTGATATTTTCAACTGGAACAGATTTTCTTTCAGAAATTTTAGTACACTGTTGCCTTGCTCAAGAACTAAACTCAGATAAACAAAAAATCATCTTTCATAGACTACTGAGACAGATTAAAAGTGTATTCATTCATTTCAAAATAAATGAAATACTTGTAAAGATAATGTATTATACTGATCATTGATCCTCCCCGTTCTTCCAAAATCATTATGTTTTCCATTCCAGAATGAAATAACTGCTTCATACACTCCTTGATCATTTTTATAGTCTGAAAAAATTTAAACGTTTCGATCGTGGTGTGCCTTGGTATTTAGTATTTAAATCCTAAACCTTGATAGTTACTTCCACTTTTCTCTGTTGTACTGAACCCTTCCTATCACTTAAAGGGGAATAAATTCAAAGTTATATAATATTTTTTTTCCTACTAGCCTTAAGTGCTTTAAGTATATTTACAATACTGTTATGATTCTGAAACATGTAAGCCAATTTCAGACCCTCTTCGGTGCTTCTAAGTACTCAAATAGCATTACTTTTTCAATCACCTTGGGAACAAAGATAAGTAAACAAATAAGTAAGTGTATAAATAAAAACAAACAAACTTATATAAGTTTAACTTAACCTATATTCTCTCTTCTTTTTTTCATATCATGGTCCACACATTCATACAAATTCTTATTATATGTTATCCTGTGTAAGTACAAATGGAATGATTAAATTGTCAACTTCCAAATCATTTTGTCTTTTGTGTGATTATTTAACCAGTTATCTTCCTGATGAATTTATAACCTTCTCACCACCTTACTAGTCTGGGTCTCCAATTACCTTTGGTGGGGATATTTATAAGAGGTTTCTTTCATTTTCCCCTATGTACAGCTTCACTACTCTTCAGAGATTTCTATTAATAGTTTTGGATTTTATAAATAAAATCCTAAGATGAAGACGTTCTATTTAAAACTCTTCATCAACAGATCCACTCTTTAGAACCCCTTTGGGTTCAATCCAAATTCCACAGTGCCATCTGTTTTTACAACTCTGAACGGCTCTCTAGCTTTATTCACCATCCCTGAGCCACTCAAAACTTTGCTTTTCATCCACACTGATTTACTTGCATTATTGTGCCTTGCTGCTTTAGTTGTTCTTGAATTTCCGTAAGCTGTGCTTTCTGATGAAACTGGCTGGTACCCTCATAAAGACTCTATTCATCCTTAAGGCCTTTGCCTACCTATCCACTTTGCTGTGAGCACTCCTCTGACTTAAATTTTCTTCCCACTCCCTAAAGTTCAATTTTTTTGTGTCTATATATATATATATATATATATATATATGTACACACACATGTATCAGTGTAACTGTCATGCACTATATTTACAATTAATTGTTTCCATGACTACTCTGCCTTACAAAACTCAATTTGTATACTTAAATACCTATTAACATATTTATTCATAATTCATTGAAAAATGAATTCATTGAAAAATCATTTATTTGTTATCAGTTGTTTTCACTTATAAGAATAATTATTCCAGGAATAAATATAAAATATATATTCTTTGCTTTCAATGAACTATATATTTATCTGTATATACATATGTATACAGAACATAATAAATTTAAGTTATATTTATTTAAGTCCTAAGTAAATATAATCTGATTGAATACATAGATAGATAAATACATTTTCAATATTCTATAAAAAACTTAAAAATAAATCTTCTGTATATGTGTTATCTATTATGTCAGGAACCATCTATCTCAATTATAAGTATTTTCATATATTGTATATTAAAATATTGATTATTTATCTTTTAAATGGTTCTGGTGGTATATTGGTTAAGGCATTTAGCTGCTAACCAAAAATTAGGTAGTTCGAACCCACCAGCTACTCCATGGAAGAAAGATTTACAGCCTTGGAAACCCAATGGGTGTTGCTCAGAGTTGGAATTGACTCTATGGCAGCGAGTTTGATATTTTAATTATCTTTTATATTATTTTTTCATCGACCAGTGATTTAGTAAAATAAGGGGTACTACATTTGAAAGTATGACTTTGATGTCATTTTTAATAATTGATCAATGTAACATATTTTAAAAATTTACAATTAGTGAATACAAATATTCCATGTAAATCTTTATGCAACTTGTAAATACAATCATTATAGAACCATAATTAAATAAAAATTTATAGGTATAGTAGATTTTTAACGATATAAAGATATAATATATAATTACATATTAATACTCTTTCACTTAAGAACAATATAACCAAGGAATATCTCCTTTTACAAATCACAGTTTTCAATATCTGCCCATGTTGTTGTTGTTATGTGCTGTTAAGTCAGACCTGACTCATAGTGACCCCTCTTTGGCTTTCCAAGGCAGTATCACTATGGAAGAAGTTTGCCTCATCTTCCTTCCGTGGAGTAGCTGCTGGGTTTGAACCGCCAGCCTTCTGGTTAGCAGTCAAGTGCCTTAGGCACTTTGCTGCCAGAGTTCCTATCTGCCCATGAGAACAGCTAAAATAAGAAAGAATTTTGCTATTAAAAACATATGTCATGAAATGTCTTAAATGGGATAAGCAATTATTTTCTTTTCAAAACAATTTGCATTCTTACATTGATGTATTTCTACATCAATAAGTAAGGAAATTGTAGAGGAATTTGAAAATTACATACTCCATTGAATTAAAAGAAAGGACTTATATGTATGCAAACATGAAAGTATGCTCTTAAAGTAGGTGGAGACAAGATGGTGTCTTGCTAACAAACTGTCCAATTCCTATACAGCAGACATATAGACAAACCAAGTAAAACAGATGCAAATAATGACTGATCCAGCAACTCTGAGCATCAGATGAGATTGAACACTCATAGGAAAGGGAGACAGAGTAAAAACATTGACTTGGAAGAGAGAAGCTGGGATTTGTCAATGCACGGTCATTTCAAGGCACATAGGTCAAATGCAGACTGACTTCCTAGAATCCACATGGTGATAGAGACACAATTTAGACAGATGTGGAGGGAATTAAGGTAAAAAGAATAAACAGTGGACCTGGAAGAGGGAAATGCAGGAAAATGCGTCCAACTTCCAGTGGCAAATGTAGTCAAGGACAGAAGGAAGGCAGAGAAAGGGTGTGAAACAACTCCTCACTGATAAACACTAGACATTTGATCTGAAAGCCCACACTAGCACCTGTCTGGATCATTGTCTGACTCCTCAGTAGCCCAGCAGCCCACAGCAATATACCTCAAGCAGAGAGGGCCAAGGGCTGAGGATCAATCTCCCTGTGCTTGTGTCACTGACTGATCTTTCTCACACTGAATGCAAGAGGCACACCTCTGCAAGTTCCTCTATCAGAAGTCACCATTTTCACTACGCTTCTTGCTCCTCTTCAGGCAGAAGCTCTGGTGGATCAGTGGATTTTGACACAACCACCTGCCCCCAGAGCTTCAGGCTGACTATAACTACAATGACCCTTCTCCTTTGCTTTCTCATTTTCCTCAATTATTTCTCTTTCTTTCTTCCAGTTTTCTTTTAATTTGTTCATTTTTCCCTTCTTCTTTTGTTTTTTACCAACCTCCTCATCCACTCCCCCTTAATTTTCTATTTTTTATTTTCTCTTCTGCTTTTCTTTTTCTTTCTTTTTTTTCTCTCTCCTGCCCCAATCAGTTAGAAGAGGACATTAACTCTCTAGGAGTCTGCCATATCTATTACGCAAAACACTGCATCCAATGGAGAAGCACCACCACCAGCTCCTGCACCACTGGATCAAAGATAGATGAGGTACAACATCTACTAATTTAAACTTCAGCTTCTCTGCCTGACAAAGAGACCCATGCCCAAATTTCCACCAGTTATTCCAACCCAAAGACAGCTGAGGCATACCTCAGTGTTTTCAAACTAAAAACCAAAGAAACATTCCTGCTCCACCCATCCAGACATATTGAAACAAAGAAAAAGAAAAAAAAAAAAAAAAAGAGGGGGTGAAACAAATGAACATATTTGTTATTGCTATTATATGTTGTCGAGTCAGACTCGACTCATAATGACCCCTCCTTGGGTTTCTGAGGCAGTATCACTACAGAAGCAGATTGCCCAATCTTCCTTCTGAGGAGTGGCTGATAGGTTTGAACCACCAGCCATCTGGTTAACAGTCAAATGCCTTAGGCACTACACTACCAGAGCGCCTAATGAACACATAGTCAACAAATAAACACAAATTCAAAATGTATCAGACAATAGACAACTTCAATTTAAATCAAATAAATTCAAGACATTGAAGGCAAGTGATCAAAATAAAGAACTAGTAACCCTTCCCAAGGAATAACACTTATCAAACTACCAATAATTAATTAAAAATACACACACACACACGTGTGTGTGTGTGTGTGTGTGTGTGTGAAAGAAAGAGAGAGAGAGCTCTGGTGGTCAGTGGATAAGGCATCTAGCCACTAACCAGAACGTCAGTAGTTCAAGCCCACTAGCTGCTCCACAGAAGGAAGATGTGGAGATCTACTTCCGTAAGGTTTTACAGCCTCAGAAACCCAAATGGGGTTGCTATGAGTCAGAATGGATGCGATGGTAGTGAGTTTGGTATTATATATTTATATATCTATATCTATATTTGTATCTGTATCTATCTATGTCATCTATCTATCTATCCTTGAAAGAGCTCAAGGAAAAAAATAAATTAAAAAAAAAAAAGTATAAAGAAAAGACAAAAAATATTCTTGAACAATTCAGCAAGACAGTACAACAGCAAAATAAAAATAGACAATTAGAAATCTTACAAAACCAGCAATTCAAAATCTAAGATATTAACATTAAAATTATACAGAGAGACAACACTTTGGAAGGATAAGAGAGTAAAATTGAATTGGCTAAATAATACATTAGCCACCTAGAAGACAATTCCCTTGACAACAGCTTATATGAGGAAAAATCAGAAAAAGAATGAACAAAAACTGAGAGCTACATGGGATAATATCAAGAGAAATAATTTATGTGTAATTGGAAATCCAGAAAAAAAAGGAAGCAAAATAAACTACAGAGAAATTTTTCAAAATTTTTCTAGCAGAAAACATATTCAGCATCATGAAAGGTGAAAAAATATCCATCCAAGAACCTGAAAGAACCACATACAGGATAGACCCCAAGAGAAAATCACCAAGACATATCATAATCACATTTTCCAAAACCAAAAGCTAAGGAAGAATCTTGAAAGCAGCTCAATAAAAACAAAAAGCAACCTAAAAAGGCAGCCAATGAGATTAAGCACTGATTTCTCTTCAGAAAGCTTGCAAGCAAGAAGACAATGAGATGACATATATACAACCTTGAAAGAAAAATAATTACCAATCAAGAATTATATATCCAGAAAAACTGCCTATCAAATACAATAGTAAAATTAGGATAATCCCAGACAAACAGAAATTGAGGAAATTTGTAAAATCCAAACCAGTCTTACAAGAAATGGTAAAGGACTCCTTTGGACAGAAAACGAACTGCAGAAGACAACAACCTAAAATTAAGACACATGACAATACCACTGAGGAAATCAAACAGAAATAGAATTGGCAAAACTAAAATAAGCTTGCAAAAGGAAAATAGAGAACTGGAGGCATCAATCTGTAAATAACAAATACAAAGCAAAAAGAGAGACTGTCTCCTATAATGATAGAACTTCCAAACTGAGAGGAGGTCAGGACAATATTAATATAGAACAGATTTTTCCAAACACAGGAAGATAAAAATTTACTACAGTGTAACCAAAAAGAAAAGTAATAAGCCTTCTAAGCAAAATAAGAAAAAAAGAAAATGTCAAGGATTTAGAAAACACAAAATCCATGACAATGAAGTAAAGGAAAAGGAAACTTGATAAAATAAAATCATCACAGAAAAATAATCAGAACAAAGAAAATATCAATATGACAATAAAAAACACAAAGAAATCTATAAATTCATGCTTATCATTAATTACACAGAATGTGAATAGATTAAATACACCAGCCAAGAGAAAGAGAGAGGCAGAATGGATAAGAAAGTAAGACCCATCAATATGCTTTGAACAAGACACTCACTTTAGACACAAAGATAAAAATAAATTAAAAATCAAGAGACAGAAAAAATACGTTAAGCTAAAATAAAAAACCAATCTCACTGGTATTGAGTCAATTCTGAATTATAGTGACCCTTTTTGCATTTCTGAGTTGGAATCTTTACAGAAGAAGATTGCTGAATTTTTCTTCCATGAACTGGCTTGTGGGTTTGAACTGGCAACGTTCTGGTTAGCAGTCAAATGCCTTAGGCACTACAACAAAGGAGCTCCTTACATTAAGCTAAGGGCAACCAAAAAAGAGAAAGAGTGACTCATTAATTTCTGATAAAATTGGCTACAAGGTGAAAACCAAAATAAGAGCTAAGGGAGTACATTATACAATTACAAGGGTGTCAATCTACCAAGAGGATATATCCATAATAAATAGCTAAGCACCCAATAAGAGTGCTCCAAAATACAAAAAGCAAGCATCAACTGAACAGAAAGGAGAAGCAGATAATCCTACAATTATAGTAGAAGATTTTTAACACACCACTTTCAATGAAAGACAGAACAACTAGAAAGAAACTCAACAAAGATGCAGAAGATATCAACAATGCAATCAATCAACTTAACATCATAAATATATGTAGATATATATATATGACACTCTACCCAACAAAATCACACTACATATATTTTTCCACTGTGCATGGATCATGTTCCAGAATAGACCATAAGTTAGGGCACAAAATAAGGCTCTAAAAATTTAAAACATATAAACAACTACAAAACATCTTCTTGGATCACAGCACTATAAAATTAGAAATCAATAATAGAAAGATCAGAGAAAAAATCATATACATAGAAACTAAACAATACCCTAATCTGAAACTACTGAGTGAGAAGAAATAACAAGTGAAGTAAACAAAATACCTACAAATAAATGAGAATGAAAAAATCATCATTCCAAAACTTTGAAACACAGCAAAAGCAGTATTCAGAGGTCAACTTATAGCAATAAATGCACACATCAAAGAAAAAGAAAGAATCAAAATCAATACCTTAACCTAACTACTCAACATTAGAGAAAGAACATTAAAAGAAGCCTACCATCTCAGAGGAAAGCATATGGAAAAGACCAGAGCAAACATAGGTGAAGGAGAAAAGAGAATAACAATAGAAAAAATCAGCAAGACTAAAAACTGGTATTATGAAATGATTAAGAAATTTAACCATTGGCAAATTTAAGGAAAAGAAAAGGAAGATGTAAATAACACTAATAAATGAAATGGGTAGCATCACAACAAAGAAGCAAAAAAAAAAAAAAAAAGTGTAACAGAAAATAATGAAGAACTTTATTTCCACAAATTTGAAAACCTGAAAGGAATGGACAATTTCTAGAAACACAGAATGTACCTAAACTAATGCAGGTTGAATTAGAATATTTGAACAGATGCCGAACAAAAGAAGAAATAGTATTGATTTTTAAAAAAATCTCCCATCGTAAAAGAAGTCCTGGCCCAAACAACAGCTTCACTGGAGAATTCTACCAAATACTCAGATAAGAACTAATACCAGTCCTACTCATACTACTGTAGAATATAGAAAAGGGTGGAATATTCCTGAATTTATTTCATGAAGCAAGCAACACCCTGGATACTAAATCCAGTCAAAGACATCACTAAAAAGCAAAATTACAGAACAATACCCCTCATGAATTTAGACACAAAAGTCTTCAACAAAATCCTAACCAATAGAATCCAAAAAACTATATAAATAATAATAATAATAGTAGTAGTAGTAATACACAATGTCCAAGTGGGATTCATACCAGCTGTGTAAGAATAATTCAACATTAGAAAAACAATCAATATAATCCATCACCTAAAGAAAATAAAGGAAAACAACCACATCATCATATCAATTGATGCAGAATAGACATTTGATCAAATCCAACACCTATTTTAGATAAAAATTATCAGCAAAATAGGAAGAAAAGGGAAATTGCTCAACATGATAAAGGGCATATATGCAAACCAACAGCAATTTTACTCAGAATGGAGAGGGACTGAACACATTCCTCCTGTAAACAAGACCTATACTAGGATGCTCTCTATCTCTATTTATATTCAACATTGTATTGAAAGTCTCAGGCAGAGCAATAAGGCAAGAAGGGAAAATAAAAGGCATGCAAATTGGCAAAGAAGTAAAACTATCTGTTTTTGCATATATATAGAAAATCCCAGAGGCTTAGAAAGAAAACTACTGGAACTAACTGAAAGATTCTTCAAAGTGGTAGGATACATGATCAACATAGAAAATCAGTTGGATTTCTGTACATCAGCAAAGATATTTCTGAAAAGGAAATAAGAAAAAAATACCATTTACTGCCTTGGAAACCCAAGGAGGGGTAGCTACGAGTCGGGTCCAACTTGACAGCAGGTAACAAAAACAATGACAACCAAAAAGATAAAATAGTCAGGAATAAATCTTACCAGGGGCACAGAAGACTTATACAAGGAAAAGTACAGAACATTACTAGGGAAAACAATAAGACCAAAAAAAAAAACAAACAAAAAAAAAACCTCAATGCCATTGAGTTGGATCTGACTCACAGTGACCTCTCCTTGAGTTTTCGAGGTGGTATCACTACAGATTTATATTGCCCAAACTTCCCTCTGAAGAGAAAAGAAATCTCAGATAAGGAAAGTACTTCTGAAGAAGAAGAACAAAGTAGGAGGTCTCACATTCCCCAATCTCAAACCTGTTATACAACCATGATAGTCGAAACAGCCTGGTATTGGTACAACAGACACATAGATTGGTGGAACAGAACTGAGATTCCAGAAATAGATCCATCCACCTATGGATAGCTGATCTTTGACAAAGTTCTGAAACCTATTCTATTCTATTTACCAACTGGTGATTGCAAACCTGGATATTCATTTGCAGAAAAATGAAACAAAATCCCTAACTCACATGATACACAAAAATGACCTCAAGGTGGTTGAAAGACCTAAATATAAAACCCAAAACTATAAAGTTCATCAAAGATAAAAATAGGGACATATTTAAGAACCCTAATTTAGGGAATACATAGACTATTAAGCATAACCCAAAAGGCACAAACAGCAGAAGAGAAGGTAGATGACTGGGACCTTCTAAAAATTAAATACTTATGTGCTTAATTTTTGAAAGACTTCTCCAAAAGAGTAAAACGAAAACCTACACACTGGGAAAAAATATTTGGCAATAACAGATACAATAAGGGAATTTTAGAGGAGAACTTAAATTTTGTAGTTCTAAAATGTATGGAGAACTTCAACATATCAACATCAAAAAGACAAAAAGTCCACTACAAAACTGGACAAAGGACATGAACAGTCACTTTGCCAAAGATAATATTCAGGCAGCCAACAAACACATGAAGAAATGCTCATGATCATTAGCCACTGGAGATATGTGAATCAAAACAATGAGATATCATCTCACTCAGCAATAATACCAAAGTCTATCAAGATAGAAAACAACAAATGTCTGTGAGGGTGTGGAGAGACTGAAACTCTCATACAGTGCTGCTGGTACAGTAAAATGGTATAACCACTATGGAAAACGGTATGGACTTCCTTAAAAAGTTGGGAATAGGAATGCCATTCAATCCATCAATACCATTAGTACAAATATATCCTAAAGAGGTGAGATCCAGGACATGAATAGACATATGCACATGCATGTCCATTGCAGAACTATATACAACAGCAAATAGATGGAAACAACTAAAATGCTCATGAATGGATGAATGGAAAACAGAACTATGGTACATGCATACAATGTGAAAGCTGAACAGTGAACAAGGAAAATTAAAGAAGAGTTGATGCCTTTGAATTATAGTGTTGGCAAAGAATATTTAAAAAACCATGGACTGCGAGAATAACAAACAAATCTGTCTTGGAAGAAGTACAGCCAGAATGCTCCCTGGAAGCACTTCATCTCACCTTCTTTGTTCATGTTGTCAGAAGGGACCATTCACTGGAGAAAGATACCTTGCTTAGTAATGTGGAGTGTTAGTGAAAAAGGGGAAGACCCCTCAATGAGATGAATTGACACAGTGGCTGCAATAATGGGCTCGTGTTTAGCAAGGATTGTGAGGCTTGTGCAGGACCCGGCAGTGTTTCGTTCTGTTGTTATTATGAGCTGGAGCTGACTCAATGGGACATAACAACAACTACAACAACCAATAACTTCCTTTCATTTCTTATTTTGTCTTTTGCAGTCCAGACTGGCAGTACTTTCTTGATCTAGGCAGTTGATGCCACCCATCATTTACTGACTATCTATCTCATTATCCAAAATTTCACATTTACAACCATTGCAAAAAATACATTATCTAATTCTTTTGTGCAGTATCAACATACACCTGGCAATAATGCATGCCATGGTATGGGGTGAGAGTAACGCTGGATGTGATGATTAGGGTTATATGCCATCTTGGCTCACCCATGATTCTCAGTGGTGGTTTGGTAGTTATATATGGTATAATTTGGCAGTTATGTAATGATGTAGTCATCCTCCATTTTCACATAAATGACAGTTTCCACATAAATGATGATTCCCACCTATCAATTTGGTCTTTGGAACAAGAAGATGATGATAAAAGAGAACTTGATGTATTTTTCTCCAGAATCTTGTGAATCTCGCCTATATTCCATGGGGATTCACTCCACTAGACCAAGAGCAAAAGACAAAAGAAAATTACTTTTCTTCTTTTTTGACAAATCTCTTTTTCTATTTTTGTCTCCTATTGCCATAGCTGAGGGGAAGCACTCTTAACCTTGCTAGAAGTCCTCTGGCTTGGCGGAAATCAATTAGGTGGATATTAGTTTCATGAAGGGGTCTTTTGCTTGACTAAATATCCTGATCTTTTTGTATTTCTGAGGTCTTGATAAAAGTTTACACTTTCGTGCTATATCCTAGTATTTTTTTTTTTGTATGCCATACCTTCAGAAGCAATCTCTTAATTTTTAACCTATTTTGTTTGCCATGTGGATAAACTTAAAATTTTGCAAAATATCAAGTCCTGTTTTGTTTGTTTGTTTATTGCTTGTTATTTTGTTTGGTTGGTTAACAGGTTTCCCCTGACTTTTTTTCCCTTCTAATATTTTTACAAAAAGCAGAAAGAAAGGAAAAAACAGGGAATACCTTCAATTCTCTGCTTGGAAACTTCAGCTAAATATCTAAGTTCATAATTTACAAAATCTGCTTTCCACATAACTGGAGGACACAATTTTGTAAGTTTTCTTACACTAAATTACAAATGCATCCCTTCCTTTAATCCCCAATAGCAGTTTGTCCAAAATGAGTTATACTTTCTTTAAGGTGATTTAGGCTTTCTCAAAGGCACTCCTTACTTCTACCTGAGCCCTCACTGTCAGTGTGTTCAACACTCAATCTCCACTATCAGGGTAGGCTTTTACTATCATGAGTCTCACAATTATTTATCATAACTTCCCCAGGTTTTGCTCATTCTGTCAATCCAAATCCACTCCCATATTTTAGCTGTTTCTTCCGCAATACTGTACTTCCAGATACCAAAATCTGTATTTCTTTCCAATTTCTGTGCAACAAATTATGATAGGCTTCTCAGGTTACAAAATGGCCATTAATTAAATAAGAGTTTTCATGGTAAGCATTCTGCCTCAGCATAGCTGAGTTCCTTGTGCAATGTCTCACAAAGCTGAAATCCAGGTTCTTGCCAGGTTACATTTCTATCTGGGAGCTCTGGTGACAACACAATTTCCATTCTCCTTCAAGTTATTGACCAAGTTAAGTTACTTGGAATTGTAGGACTGAGAATCGCTAAACCCTTGCTGGTTGTTAGTCTCTGCTCCTCTATGCTTCTAGCCTTTCTTGTTGTGTGACTCCTCCGTTTTCAAAGCTAGTAAGTTATATTCCTTCTCATTGAGTTCCTCTCATACTTTGATACCCCAACTTCTGGCTCTGATCACGTGACACAATTGAAAGGGTTCATATGAGTATATCCGGCCAACTTAGATAATTTTTCTATCTTAAGGTCAACTAAGAGTCCTTGGGCGATGCAAATGTTTTA
Organism: Orycteropus afer afer; assembly: GCF_000298275.1. Lineage (NCBI taxonomy): Eukaryota > Metazoa > Chordata > Mammalia > Tubulidentata > Orycteropodidae > Orycteropus > Orycteropus afer. Next base: position 179,494 of record NW_006922466.1, read on the forward strand.
AGAACTCACTACTAGCTGAGAAGTTGGCCATTAAACCCACCGAGAAGAATCTTGTCAGACAACTCTGATGATCTGCTTCTAAAAGATCACAGCCTTGAAAACCCTATGGAAAATTCCACCATGAAACATATAGGTTCCCATGAGTCAGAATCAGCATAAAAGCAGCTCACAAAAACAACATGATTAACTGACTTTGGCCATAAATTATATCTAAAATCCTTCCCAAGCTGTACCAAGTGTAGTATTTCAGTGAAAAATTGAGAGAGGATGTATGTACATCCTAGTCCAGGAGTCTTGGGGCCTACTACAATTGCTATTAATGCATAAGAACCTAGTGATATCTTTGCTTTTGCAAAGCAATGATGTCTTCATGGTCTTGAAAAGACTATTCCCTTCTAATAAAATCTCAGAAGAAATTCATGAATTATTTTTTTCAATCAAGAAATTTTAAAAATCCTAAAATTACATTTGCTTTGAAATGAAAAATGTAATTATTTTTACAAGAATGTTACTTAGTATATTCAGTGAAACATTAGTGGTACAGTGTGTAAAGCAATCGGCTGCTAAACCAGAGGTCAACACATTGAACCTGATAGCAGCTCCATGGGATAAAGATGGGAAAACTGCTCCTTTCAATATCACAGCCTTGGAAATCCTATGAGGTAGTTCTACTCTGTGCTACAAGGTCACTATGAGTTGGATCTACTCAATGGCCATAAATCTGGCTTGATTTTATAAAATTGTATATATCTTGAATAACATAAAATTCCAACATGTAACTAAAAGAATTAGTCCCTCCTGTATTACACTGAATTGATAAAATAGAAAAGTAGTAAATGATAGGGATTGAATTGTAACCCCCAAAATATGTATTATATATCATAACACCTGTCCTTTGGGTTATAATCCTATTTGGGAATGTGATTTCTTTGTTATGTTGAAGAGGCAATATTACTGTAGGCTGTGTCTTAAGTCAAACTTTTTTGAGTTATTCCCACGGATATATGGATATATGAGTGATTCACAACTCATAATGACCACATAGGACAGATTAGAACTATTCCATAGTGTTTTCAAGACTGTACTCTTTATGTAAGCAGACCACCACATAGTGCTCCTGATAAGTAGCTGGTTTGTTCAATCTAGTAAACTTTTGATTAACATAGGAGTGCTTAACGACTGGATCCCTAGGGCTTCATCTTTGAGATACAACGGTTGATTAAGCTAGCAACCAACGTAGTAATTTGGAAAGATAGATGCCAAGCCACATGAATATGGCTGAGGAACAGAGGCTCAAAACAGACAAGGCCCTTTCTCCATAGTTATTGTAATAATAATAATTAAAAAAAAAAAAAAAAAAACTCTGCCCAAATTAACACCCTGAAATCAGACAGCTTCCTAACTGTGAGAGAATATATTTCTGTTAAAAACAATGTCTTGTGTTATTTCTTTTAAAGCAGCCCTGTATAGCTAACACAGTAGGTAATACATGACAATGTTGATAGTTTTCTTCCAAAAGAATATGGAAACTTTACATTAGAATTATGTTTGGTTAATATTATATTCCTCAAAAATTGCAAGCCAGATATCATTTTTCAGCCTCATGTGAACCATTTTATATAGTAGAATTTTCTATGAAATGAATACTATCACAATTGCCAATATAATGTTAACCTGTTACTTCATGGAAAACACTGTTCATGAATCTTTTTTTATACTTATGAAATATTGTTAGCTTCCATTTATCAGTAGTACACATGAAAAGCAATGATTTCATAAAGTCAGTGTAGAGAATGTGATACATATGTATTTTCTGGGTTAATTTGCAGGTGTGGTGTGTGGTGGTGTTGTTTGCCATTGAGTCGGACCCGACTCATAGCGACCCCTCCTTGGGTTTCCAAGGCAGTATCACTACGGAAGTAGGTTGCCCAACCTTCCTTCCGAGGAGTGGCTGTTGGGTTTGAACCACCAGCCTTCTGGTTAGCAGTCAAGTGCCTTAGGCACTAAGCTACCAGAGCTCCTAATTTGCAGGTAGATTCAATCAAATGTCATCTGGATTAACACTCACGGGTGGTCAACTGCATCTTAATCAGAAAGACAAATTTTCAAGGGTGAATTCTACAAAGTCTTTGTTATTTCATACATTAAATATTTGAATTGTCAGAATAATCTTGTTGATAAAATTAGTGGATGTACATTGCAATAATGGATTTTAGAAATGGGTTTTCATTGAAAAATTAATAACATTTCAAATAAATGTAATGGGTAATATATTTTAGAGTGATCTTCTGCTCTTGCGAAAACAGAGTAATCCACTGAACTCTATTTGTGTTTTCCTTGAAACTGTGTAGATATAAATACTAAAGTCCTATAGCTAGACACGACTTTGGAGTAGCCTCATGATTTGATGCCATCTGCAAATTTACCTGAGCCCTGTCCCTAATATATTGTATTTCATGCAAATTTTGGTAGTGTAGACAAGTAAGACTTCACGGAACTTAAAAAAAAAAAAAAAAAAAAAGATGTTTTCATTTCTTTTTGTTACTGTTGTTCGGTACCATCAAGATGGCTCCAACTCTTAGAGATCCTATGTACAACAGAACAAAACACTGTCTAGTCCTGTGCCAGCCTCACAATCCCTGCCCATCATTGCAGCCACTGTGTCAACTCATCTTTTTGAGGGCATTTCCCTTTTTCATTGACCCTCTACTTCACAAGCATGATATCCTTCTCCATGGAATTGTCACTTCTGACAACATGACCAAAATAGATGAGACGATGTCTAGCCATTCTTGCCTCCAAGAAGCGAGCAATCCTTCTGGCTGCACTTCTTCCAGGACAGATTTGTTCATTCTTTTTCGCACTTTCAGTATTCTTTGCCAGAACCACAGCTCAAAAGCATCAACTCTTCTTCGGTCTTCTTTATACATTGTGGAGCTTTCACATGCACTTGAGGCAATTGAAAATATCATGGTTTGGGTTAGGTGCACGTTAGTCTTCAAAGAGACAGTTTTGCTCTTCAATATTTGAAAGAGGTTTTTCTCAGCAGATTTTCCCAGTGTACTGTGTCTTCCGATGTCTTGACTGCTGCTTTCATTGGTGTTGATTGTGGAACCAAGCAATATGACATTTTTTTCAATTTCAATCTTTTCTCCATTTATCGTGATTATGGGAGCTCTGGTAGCACAGTGCATAAGGTACTTGATTGCTAATCAGAAGCCTGGAGGTTCAAACTCACCAGCTACTCCTCAGAAGGAAGATGGGGCAATCTACTTCTGTAGTGATACCGCCTCAGAAACCCAAGGAGGGGTCACTATGGGTCAGGTCCAACTCAATGGCATATAACAACAACAACAGTGGCATATTGCCTAAGGAAATTGACTGCTAAACAGAAGGCTTGTGGTTCAAGCCCACCAGCCACTCCTCAGAAGGAAGGTTGGGCAATCTACATCCATAGTGACACTGCCTCGGAAACCCAAGTAGGGATCACTATGAGTTGGATCTGACTCGATGGCAATGTGTTTATCTTGATTATTGCTTCTTGTTTCAGTTTTGAGGATTTTTATTTTCTTTATGTTGAAAAAAAACATGTTTTCATGATTTGTAATTCATTCTGCAGACTGTAGTCTTTAATCTTCATCACTATGTGCTTCAAGTCATCCTCTTTCAGCTAGGAGAGTTGTGTCATCTGCATAATACAGGTTGTTAATGAGTCTTCGTCCAATCCTGGCATCATGTTCTTCTTCATATAGTCCAGATTCTCAGATTATTTTACTCAGCATACAGACTCAATAAGTATGGTGAAAGGATATAACCCTGACACACACTCCTTTTCTGATTTTAAACCATGCAGTATCACCTTGTTGTTCCAGCAATAGCCTCCTAGTCTATGTGGACGTTCCTCATGAGTACAATTAAGTATTCTGAAATTCCAATTCTTCTCAGTGCTATCCATAATTTGTTACGATACACACAATTGTATGTTTTTTGCATATTCAATAAAACACAAGTAAACATCTTTCTGGTATTCTTTGCTTTCCGTCAAGATCCATTTGATAGTGCTTGCTAATTAAGTTAGAATAATTTCTATCTGAAAATTTTCTTTCTTTTTAAACTTAGGTGAAGTTGAGATAGAATGTTTTATTTCACCTATTGTTAAACATTGCTTTACCGAATAGTTATGCATGACTAAGTTGGAATGTCATTTAGTAAGATTCTTACTTGGTTAATTCACAAGTTTGTTTTTTTTTTTTCATATCTAATAACAAGGTTATTTATTTATTTATTTTTAAGAAAAACATTCATTTTCTAAAATGGAATAAATAATTATAAAAAATTAACACAAAACAAAGAAATAGAATTATGCTTAATTAAATTTTGTTTCATGATACTTCTAATATTTGGATACCATTAAATGTATTGAAAGTAACTACAGATTTAGAAAGCAATAAATCAAGTGTTAATAGGTGACTTGGATGTCTAATCCATTATTTTTAGTTATTTATTACAAAGATACTCTCTGAGGCTTCAAATGCACTCACATTCTACTCAGTAGAAAACATAAACACACGCACACACATAAAAGAAAAGTCACTGCCGTGGAATCAGACCTACTCATAATGAACCCTCCTTGTGTTTCCGAGGCAGTATCACTATGAAAGTAGACTGCTCAACCCTCCTTCCGAGGAGTTCCTAGTGGATTTGAACTGTCAGCCTTCTGGTTAGCAGTCAAATAAGCAATGATGTAATTTGCTATGTATTCTAATAGAGGTTTAAGAAAATTTTTGGAAGAGTATTGTGGAGAGAAGGATTAGATTTATTTACTGGGACATAGAATTGCCAGGAAATGCAACATTTGAGTTAAACCTAGAAAGATATGTAGGAATTGAAGTAATCAAGAGAAAGAGTAAAATTAGCAAGTGTGAGTAAATGTATCAAAGTGTGACCATATAATTATATTAGGATATGCTTATGAATTCCTATGACGTCAGTGTATTGGTACACTTCACGTAATGTGGGTTTAGAGACTTCTAATCTATTAGCAGGAGCCCTGGTGGCCAGTGGTTCCAATAGGGAGAAAGCTATGAGTACAACAATCATGTGAAGGCATAGGCTATTTTAGACCAGGTTTATTGTTTCTTTGAGTCATTACCACTACCTCAAAATTTTAGTAGGCTTCTTATATTTTATTTGATTGCTGTCAACTCACTGTAACAAAAAATACAGCCATGCATTGTCTTGACACATTTTTTCATATCTGATATAATTTTACTTCTTAGTTCATTTTTCACATAAAAGAGAGTGGCTTTCTGGAAACGAAAGACTTTTTTTCAGAGAGCTTCAACCTTCATTTGATATTTGTTACATGTCATTCATTTAACTGAAAAAGGCTTAGCTGTTGTTTTTGTTAGGTGCCATCGAGTTGGCACCAACTCATCATGCCAACAGAACAAAACACTGCTCATACTGTGCCAGCCTCACAATCCTTGCTATACCTGAGCCCATCACTGCAGTCACTGCATCAATGCATCTCAATTAGGGTCTTCTCCTTTTTCACTGACCCTCCACTTTACCAAGCATGATATCCTTCTCCAAAGAATGGTCCCTTTGGACAACATGAGCAAAGTAAGTGAGATAAAGTCTGGCCATTCTGGCTTCCAAGGAGCATTCTGGATGTAGTTCATCCACTACAGATTTATTAGTTATTCTGGAACTCCATGGCACTTTCGTTGTTCTTTATCAACACCACAACTCAAAAGCATGAACTCTTCTTCAGTCTTCTTTTGTTCATTGTTCAGCTTTCACATGCAGAAGAGATGATTGAAAATACCATGGCTTGCGTTAGGTCCACCTTACTATTCAAAGAGACATCATTGCTCATCAGGACTTTAAAGAAGGTTTTTTGTAATAGATTTGTATGGTGCCATGCATCCTGTGATTTCTTGATAGTTCCTTCCATTGGTGTTGATGTTGGGTCCAAGAAGATCCAAGTAATGTGAAATCTTTAACAAGTTCAATACTTTCTACATTTATCATGATACTGCTTATTGTTACAGTTGTGAGGATTTTTGTTTTCTTTATGCCAAGATGTATTCCATACTGCTGACTTTCATCTTTAATCTTCAACAGTAAGTGCTTCAAGTCATCTTCACCTTAAGCAAGCAAATTTGTGTTGTCTGCATATCTCAAGTGTTAATGAGTCTTCCTCCAATCCTGATGCTGTGTTGTTCATATAGTCTAGCTTCTCAGATTATCTGCTCAGTGTACAGAATGAATATGTATGGAGAAAAGATATAATGTTAATGCCTTACTTTCCTGACTTTAAACCATGTAGTATCCCCTTGTTCTGTTAGAAATGACAGCCTCCTGATATATATATGTGTTCCTCATGTGTAAAATTGAGTGTTCTGGAATTCCCTTTCTTCTCAATGCTATATGTGTGTGTGTGTGTGTGTGTGATCCATATATATATATATGTGTGTGTTATGCATATATGTGTATATGTGTGTGTATGTATTTTTTTACAGTAAATAAATGTATAGGTTTATATTACCTATGCAGTTGAATACTTTTGCATAGTCAATTAAAAAAACAAATAAACATTTTTCTGTTATTCTTTGCTTTCAGCTAAGGTCAATCTGATATCAGCAATGACATTTCTTATTTAGAAGAAAGAAGGGCCACCCACTTCTCAAACAATTGGCCAGTGAAAACCTTATGGATAGCAATGAAACACTGTCTTACGTATTACTGAAAAGGCTTAACTATAGTTGTAAAATAAATGTATATATATATATATTCTCTTAACTTGATCATTGCCTCAGGCAGAGTTTAAATGGACATTTGCTCTTTAAGATTTTACAATTTTGTCTCTTATCATTAAGGGTTTCAAAACTGCCAGCTTTTCCGAAATAGTAATACTTTGATTACCATTTCCCATCTCTTTCCAAATCCCGATCAGTTATTTTTTTTGAGATTATGTCTTTCTTATAATATCTTGCCAACAACAATCCACATGTAAGATATAATGTTCTGTATCTATACTTCTTTCCTTGGAGCTGCCTATTAGTTAGGTATTTAATCAATCTCAAATAACATCTCTTACTCTAACAACGATTAAAATGTAGGGTAAATTGATTTGAAATTATGGCCTAATATTCAATATTGATTATTTAGAAAAAAAAATTATATTTCTCAAAATTATCAGCTTTAGGAATGCATCATTTTTTTTAATTAGAAGATGTATTCTGATAACTTCTACTGAAGGAGGAAATTAAATTTTTAGCTGTTGCATTGTGGTAAATTGTAGTCAATGTCATGAGACATATATACACACACACACATACATATAAGATGAAAAAAAAATAAAAAAAGAAAGTTTGGAAGACTACTTGTCCAATTGAATGGAAGAAAATCCATATTTATGCCCATTCCAAAGAAAGACAATCCAACAGAATGCAGAAATTATCAAACAGCATCATGAAAACCATATCCAACCAAAATTTTGCTGAAAATAATTTTAAAACATTACAGCACACATCAATAGGAAACTGTCATAAATTTGAGCCAGATTCAGAAAATGATGTACAGGGAAAGATATTATTGCTGTTCTCAGATTGATCTTGGCAGAAATCAGAGAATACCAGAAAGATATTTACCAGCGTTATCATCATCATCATCATCATTATCATCATCATCATCATCATCATTATGCAAAAGAATTAGAGTCTGTGGATCATAACAAATTGCTGATAACATGGAGAAAATGAATATTCCATAACAGTTAATTATACTCATATAGAACCTCAATATAGACCAAGAGGCAGTCATTCAAACAGAACAACTTTAAACCACACAATACTGTATATCAGTGTTGTATCCTTTTACTATACTTACTTAATCTGAGCATTAAGATTATATCTCTTCGCAATACTTAATTGCCATGAATTCTATGAAAATAATTTGGATAGGTGGACCACATGAAGAAGAGCAAGGCATTAAGTTTGGAGGAAAACTCAATAGTAAGCAATATATACAGATGACATAATCTTCCTTGCCAGATGCAAAGAGGTTTTGATTAACATCAAAGACTACTGCTTTCAGTATGGATTACACACAAATGTAATAAAGAAAATAAATATCCTCACAACTGGACCAATAAGCAACACTATGATAAATGAAGAAAAGACTGAGGTTGTCAAAGATGTCGTTTACTTGGATCCACAATGCCCATGGAAGCAGCAGCGAAGAAATCAAATGACACACTACATTGAGAAAATCTATTGCTAAAGGTCTCTTTAAAGAGTTGAAAAGCAATTATATGACCCTGAGAACTTAGGTGTGCCTACGTGAGCCATGGTGTTTTCAATTGCTTCATATGCATGTGAAAGTTGGACAATGAATAAGGAAGCCTAAAGAAAAATTGATGCATTTGAATTACAGCTTTGGTGAAGAATATTGAATCTTCCATGGACTGGCAAAAAAATAAAAAAAAATATGCCTTGTTAGAAGTACAGCCGAAATGTTTCTTGAAGCAAAGATGAAGAGACTTTGTCTCATGAATTTTAGACATGTCATCAGGAGGGGTCAGTTCTGGAGAAGGACATCATACTTTGTAAAGTTGAAAGTCACCAAAAAAGAGGAAGACCCTCAAGAAGATAAATTGAAGCAGTAGTTTCAACAAAGGACTCAAACATAGAAAATATTGTGAGGATGGCAAAGGAATGAGCAGTGTTTCATTCTGTTTTGCATGGATCACTGTAAGTCAGAACCAACTCACTGGTTCTTAATAACCATATAAATGTATTGTTGTTGTTGTTAGGTGCCGTCGAGTTGTTTCTGACTGATAGCAACCACATGCACAGCAGAACGAAACACCGCCCAGTCCCACATCAACTCCATAATTCTTGCTATACTTGAGCCCATTGTTGCAGCCACCATGTCAATCCACCTCGTTGAAGGTCTCCCTCTGCCTTATCACACATGACATTCTTCTCCAGGGAAGGGTCCCCTCTCACAGCATGACCAAAGTAGGTGAGAAGAATCTGGCTATCCTCGCTTCCAAGGAGCATCTTGGCCACACTTTCTCCAGGACAGATCTGTTAGTTCTTTTAATAGTCCATGGTACGTTCAGCATTCTTTGCCAGCACCACAACTCAAAAGCATCAACGCTTCTTCGGTCTTCCTTATTCATTGTCCAGCTCTCACATGCATACAAGGTAATTGGAAATACCATGGCCTGTGTCAGGCTCACCTTAGTCATCAGGGAGACATCCTTGCTCCTCAGCACTTGAAAGAGGAATGGCATGGCATTCACAATCACAAAGGATGTTTAAAGATCTGTCCTGAAGTACAAAGCTGTCAGTGATAGGATAATATCTATAAGTCTACAAGGAAGACCCATTAATACCACTATTATTCAAATTTATGCCCCAACCAACAAAGCGAAAGATGAGGAAATTAAAGATTTTTATCAACTCTTGCATTCTGAAATTGACCAAACATGCAATCAGGATGTGTAAATGATCACTGGTGACTGGAATGCAAAAGTTGGAAACAAAGAAGAATCACCGGTAGTTGGAAAATTTGGCCTTGGTGACAGAAATTAATGCTGGAACTCGCGTAGTAGAATTTTGCAAGATCAACAACTTGTTCATTGCAAACACTTTTTTTCAACAACACAAATGGCAGCTGTATACGTGGACTTCACCATATGGAACAAAGAGGAATCAGATTGACTATATCTGTGGCAAGAGGGGATGGAGAAGCTCAATATCTTCAGCCAAAACCAGGCCAGGAGCTGATTGTGGAACAGACCATCAACTGCTCACATGCAAGTTCAACTTGAAGTTAAAGACAATTAAAACAAGTCCACGAGAGCCAAAATATGATCTAGAATATATCCCTCCTGAATTTAGAGACCATCTAAAGAATAGATTTGATGCATTGAACACCAATGACCAAAAACCAGAAGAATTGTGGGATGACATCAAGAGCATCATCCATGAAGAAAGCAAGAGGTCACTAAAAAGACAACAAAAGAAGAGAAGACCAAAAAGGATGACAGAAGAGACTCTGAAACTTGCCCTTAAGCAGAGATTAGCTAAAGCAAATGGAAGAAATGACAAGATAAAAAAATTGAACCTAAGATTTCAAAGAGCAGCTAGAGAAGACAAAGCCAATTACTACAATGAAGTATGCAAAGGCTTGGAGTTAGAAAAGGAAAGGGAAAGGGCATGCTTGGCATTTCTCAAGCTGAAAGATTTGAGGAAAGAATTTAAGCCTCGATGTACAATATTGAAAGCTTCTTAGGGTAAAATATTGAATGATTCAGGGAACATCAAAAGAAGATGGAAAGAAAACACAGAGTCACTGTGTTAGCAGTACCAAAAAGAACTTCATCTATTTCAGGAGGTGTCATATAATCTAGAACCAATAGTACTGAAGGAGGAAGTTGAAGCTATAATGAAGGAATTGGAAAAGAACAAGGCTCTGGGAATTGATGGAATACCCATTGAGATATTTCAACAAATGGACGCCGCACTGGAGGCACTCACTCGGTTATGACAAGAGATTTGGAAGACAGCTACCTGGCCAACTGACTGAAAGAGCTACCTGGCCAACTGACTGGAAGAGATACATATTTCTATCCATTCCAAAGAAAAGTGATCCCACACAATTTGGAAATTATCAAACAATATCATTATTATTGCACGCAAGCAAGATCTTACTGAAAATTCAAAACTGGTTATAGCAGCATATTGATAGAGAACTTCCAGAGGTGCAAGCTGGATTCAGAGGAGGACATACAACAAGGGATATCATAGCTGCTTTCAGATGGATCTTGGTTCAATGCAAAGAGTACCAGAAAGATGTTTACTTGTGCTTTATTGACTCTGCAAAGGTATTTGATTGTGTGGATCATGACAAATTATCGATAACATTGAGAAGAATGGGAATTTCCAAACACTTGATTGTACTCATGAGGAAGTGGTACCTTGACCAGGAGGTTGTCATTCAAATGGAACAAGGGGACACTGCGTGGTTTAAAATCTGGAAGTGAGTGTGTCAGGGTTGTATCCTTTCCGCATACTTATTCAATCTATATGCTGAGCAAAGAAGCTGGACTATATGAAAAAAAACAAAAAAACAAAAAAAAACGTGCCATCAGGATTGGAAGAAGAATCATTAACAATCTGAGATATGCTGATGATACAAATTTGCTTGTTGAAAGTGAGGATGACTTGAGACACTTACTGATGAAGATTGAGGAACACAGTCTGCAGTATGGGTTACATCTCAATATAAAGAAGACAAAAATCCTCACAACTGGACCAATAAACAGCATTATGATAAATGGAGAAAAGACTGAGGTTGTCAAATAATTTACATTGCTTGGGTCTACTATCGATGCCAATGGAATGGAACAGTCAGCAATGGAACAATGAAAGCAACAGTCAGGACTTTAGACCATGTGTAACACTGGGCAGGTCAGCTGCAAAAGAACTCTTTCAAGTGCTGAGGAGCAAGGATGTCTCCTTGAGGACTAAGGTGTGCCTGACACAGTGCATGATATAAATGTGTGTATATATGTATGAAGGAGCTCTGGTAGCATAGTGCCTAAGGCACTTGACTACTAACCAGAAGGCTGGCAGTTCAAACCCACCAGCCACTCCTTGGAAGGAAGGTTGAGCATTCTTACTTCCGAAGTGATACTGCCTCGGAAACCCAAGGAGGGGTCGCTATGAGTCGGGGCCGACTTGATGGCAAATAACAACAACAACATATATGTATGTAGGAGTTCTGGTGGAGTAGTGCCTAAGACATTTGACTGCTAACCTGAAGGTTGTTGGTTCAAACCCACCAGCCACTCCTCAGAAGGAAGGTTGGGCAATCTACTTCCATATTGATACTGCCTAGGAAAACCAAGGAGAGGTCACTTTGAGTCAGATCCAAATCAACGGCAGTATGTGACTCTTATATGGTTTGTTGTTGTTATGTACTGTGAAATTGGACCCGACTCATAGCGACCCTTCCTTGTGTTTCTGAAGCAATATCACTATGGAAGTAGACTGCCTAATCTTCCTTCTGAGGAGTGGCTGATGGGTATTAATGATTATATGTATACCGTGATTACTGATATTAGACTATATAATCAAAAAGTCTCAGACCATAATTAGTGGGACTAATCTTTGTATAATACTTTAGAACCTAAGTGGATAGAGAAAGGTCTATCAAAAAGACTTTTTAGAACCAAAAGTATGATAAATAGGAAACAAGACAAGCTTGCTTGATTGAGATCTGAAAGGCTTTGGTGGGTGTATTGATTTCTTACGACTGCCACAAAAATGGCTGTCTAAAAGAACAGAAATGTATTCTTTCACAGTTTTGGAGGGCAGAAGTCTAATATACAGGTTCTACTTCTCAACTATGTACTCTCTGAAGGCTCTAGGGGAGTAATCATTTTTTGCACCTTCCAGCATATAGTGTCCCTGGTGTTCCTTGACTTGGGGTAGTTTAACACCCTTGTCTACAAATATCTGTCTTCTGTGTGTTTATTTATTTTTGTGTCGTTTTTCTTATTTTTATAAAGTGTCCACTCATTCTGGATCATTGTGTCCACTATACTCTGTAAAGACCAAATATTAAGTAAAATAAGTAAATTTTCAAAAATTAACTTTCCAAATGAGGTCACATTCACAGAGTTAGGATTTCAACATATCTTTTTGGGAGACATAATCCAAACTATAACCATGGAGAGCCCCATTCTTCATCTGAAATTAATGAAATGGAAATATAGACAAATTTTAACCAGGATCTAAAATCGGATATAGAATTTCAAGAGAGGTATGATATGACAGCTGCTTCAAAATCACATTGCTTAGTAGCTTCAGGAGGATATAAAAAATAATCACAGGGGCCACCTTTACAAAATATATTAAATATATTTAATCATTTTTTTTGTTGAAACTCTATATTTTCAGAATGGAAGTCATTTTGAATGAATAAAACCAATTTTGAGAGGTAATATGGATTTTGATGCAATTAATGGGTATTTTGGATTGGGATTTTAGAGAAGAAAACACAGTGAATCATATATATGCTTGTGTGCGTACATATATACACATAGAGAGACAGAGACAGAGAGAGACATAGAGAATGGAGACAGAGATATTCATCTCAGGGAAGTGGCTTAAAATGTTGTAGAGGTTGGCAAATCCCAAGTTCCAAATCTGCTACTGGGTTCTCCTGACTTATGTAACTGCAGAGGCTGACAAAGCCAAGATCAGCAGATAAGATGTCAGGCTGCTGGTTCAAGTCCAAAGAACTGGAGGCGAGATGATGATGAGCCAGGTGCAGGATCCAGATTGAGCAAAAAGCCAGAGTTTTTGCCAGAATTTCCATATATTTTTGGAAGCAGGCCACACCCTTTCAAGTGGCTGGTGCTGAAAACAGATCTCATCATAGAAGTGATTGCATTATGTCAGATCTCATCATGGGTGATGACTACACCATAACTGCCAAACCACATGATCTAGAATCATGACCTAGCCAAATTGTCATACAACCTTAGCCATAGCAGTGGTACATAAATGTACTGATGGGTCTCTGGTCATGGGATTGGTGGGATGAGTCCTGTTTCTTCAAGTTCATACAGCTATGCAGGTCCCCAATAGATAGCATACACTAAAAGTGATATAGCCAAAATTATAACAATAATAAAATAAAATAAAAATAATCTACTGGCATTGAGTCAATTGTGGCTCATAATGACCCTATAGGAGAGAGTAGAACCAGCTATGGAGTTTCCAAGACTGTAAATCTGTAAGGAAGCAGACTACCTCATTTTTCTGCCATGGAGCAGCTAGTGAGTTTGAATTGTCAACGTTTTGCTTTGCAGCTGTATACTTTAACCACTGTACCACTAGTGCACCTTAAAAGTAGGACAGCAGCTTTCTGATAAACCCCAGAGATGGAAAATATAGGTGGATACTATAAATCCCATGGTTCACAAAGGGTTAAAGTAAATACGTAATTTTTGAAGTGTATGATATTATACATCAATTAATTATATTTAATGCCCATTTATCACATACATTCAAAATCTATAACAACTTATGTTAATTGAAATTTCCATCAGTGAACCCAAAACAGGTCCTCCTATGGTCACCTATATCATATTGGGTGAAATTGGAGAGCTTATGGGAGAAGAAATATAATGTGATACCAAATGAAAAAAGATAGCCTGGGTGGTGCAAACAGTTAATGGGCTGACTAGGAAAGAATAGTTTGGAGATTTGACTCCTGTCAGCGGCTCCTCCAAAGAAAGACCTGGAAATCGAGTTTCCAAGTATCATACCCCATGCAAACCCTATGGAGCACAGTTCTACTTTGAAACACATGGGACATCCATGGGTAAGAATTTCAGAGAAAATGTGTTTGTTTTTAACAAAAGGAAAAGGGAAGAAAAATAAATATAAGAGAGAGTGAACAATGGAAATGAGTCATATATTGAAATACAGAGAATAGTTCAGGTTAAAATTTATTGACAAGAGTGTGCTGATTTAAGGAAATGAGTTCTCATTAATTCCTCCATCAGAAACTGATGCTGAGTGATAAGGGTAGTTATCAGGGATAGTTTGAATTCCTAGTTATAAAAGCATAAACTATTAAAAAGCTACAAACTTGTTTGGTATATGTTTGTGTGCTAAGACAAGGTACAAAAATGACAAAAAAAGAAAAGAAAGTGATATCAGTTTAGTCCTTACTTTGTGACTAAATGTATTATCTGAGAGCAAATACTATGGTGCATTTCTGTAAATTTAGAAAATAAATCTATACCTTAAAATAAAATTCTTAATATTTCCATTAATAACATTAAACCCCTTTATAGCATCATGCATGAACAGAAATAAAAGATGTTCCAAATCGGCCTTTTTTTTATTTATCCCTCTCAAATCTGATCATATATTGAAATATTTTCAATTGCTTCCATACTCAATTGAATTTGAATATGCTTTAAAAGATTTATTAATCTTCTGAGACTAACTACAGCTCTTCATTGTCTTTACTTCTTAGATAAATGTGTCTTCACTGTGAAATTAATAAATAGCCTACAGCAGAAAGAAAAGTTTACACTGATATAGTTTTACACTGATACAAATTTACAATATAATGATGAATCATCAGACTAGTAGTTTTTTGTTGTTGTTGTTTGTTTGTTTGCTTTTTGTTTTTAACACCTGAAGCTGAAGTGTTAATGAGTTGAGCAGAATCATAAAATGAAGAAAAGACTCTTAAGTATAGTTTAGCTCAGCAGGTGGGTGTGGGTTGGAGCTATTTTCAAATACCAGTAGCACAGATAATACAAAAACAGAACCCAAATAGCCATTCAATTGTCTTACTCAGGTTAAGATAATTCAGGAAAAAAAGGATAGATATTCTAAATAAATTTTCCTGAAAATAATTCTGAGATAACACTAAGAGTAAATGGAAGACTGGTAATGTAGTCATCCATAAACTGTACTTGTTGAAAAATGTTAAAATGTTCACATTATTAAATATTTCAAAAGTTCATAAAACATTCTCAATAATTTATAAACAATATTTGAAAAAGAAAAGTGATATACATTTATATATCTATTACAACAACAACATAACAACATATAAAGTTAGTATAGAAAGAAGAAAATTTTTTATCAGGTCTGTCACTCATATATCTACAAAAATACAAATCAAGTTGCAGTACTAATATTGATGGGGTATGGTAAAGAAATTTTCCATACCAAAGTAAAAGCAAAAACTCATCCAATCTATCTCATCCTGTTTGATAGTCATATTTTAAAAAAACTATATATGTAATCATGAAGTGTCATTTTTTCCTATTGCTTTGGAAATGGTGTTAAAAATAAAATCTAAAGACCAAATCCTCTAAGTAAATATCTTACTTTCTTCATTCATAGAAGTGTGAATTTTGACATCAGCCTAATTCTTGCTGGGCTCATCAAAATATATCCACGTTTTAACAGCTGTTCCCAGAAACCCCATTTGTCCTTACCAAAAACCAAACCCACTGCCGTCAAGTCAGGTCTGACTCATAGTGACCCCCCCTTGGGTTTCTGAGGGGATATCACTACAGAAGTAGATTGCCCAACCTTCTTTCCAGGGAGTGGCTGGTGGGTTTGAACCTCCAATCTTTTGGTTATCAGTCAAGTGCCTTAAACACTACACCACCAGACTCCCTACCACCCAATAATATGAGAACTGAAAGAGAGATGTCTGACCAACCTGGAATAATGTGTTCCATGGCCACACCAAATAACTTTTAAGGGTAAGTCTCTGAGAGGAAGAATGTTTGGGGAAACATCTGTTCTGTGTCACAGGAGCCCTTGTGGTTTAACGACTAAGCCCTTGGCTGTTGCTAACAAAAAGGGCACAAGTTGGAGCCCCTAGCTGCTCCATAAGGGAAGAGACATGGCAATCTTGTCCCATAAAGATTAACTCAACTAACTTAAGTGTGGTAGAGTAGGTTCCAACTGTTAGCGACCTCTGCATGGGTTTCTGAGGACATATCTCTACTGAAGTTGATTGCCCAATCCTCCTTTCTAGGAAAACTTTTGGGGTAGTTGGGAAAAAAAAAAAAAAAAACACCTCACTACCCTGGACTCAGAGCCAACTCATGGCAACCCCTCTTTGGGTTTCCGAGCAATACCACTATGTAAGTAGACTGCTGACTCTTCCTTCTGAGGAGTGCCTGGTGGGTTTGAACTGCCAACCTTCTGCATAGCAATCAAATTCCTATGCACTACACCACTAGAGTTGTGACTTAGAATGATGTGATGGACACAGCAACAACTATGTCTTCCACTTAGAATCTGGTGTTATCTCATTAGGGAAATTTAGAGAAGTACTGGGTACTCAGAAATCAGTGCTGCTGTAGTGTGAGAAATAAAACAACCAAGGGATAGCAGCTATCTTCTCATGTCTTGTCAGGCACGGATACCAGTGACCTTGGAATGAGTGAGATAGAAGAAATCTTGCTACGAACTCCCCTCCCCAGTAGTCATCATGCTAAGCAAAGGGTAGACTATTGTGACATGACAGGATAGAACCTGGGTAAGGTGGAACATCCCAAAGAAATTAGTAACTTGATAGTATGACAAAAAACCCCAAACCCATTGCGATTGATTGAACTCATAGCAACAATACAGGACAGAGTAGAACTCCCCATACAGTTTCCAAAGCTGTAAATCTTTACAGAAGCAGACTGCCTCATCCTTTTCCTGTGTTACTGCTGGTGGGTTTCAACCATTGAACTTTTGGTTAACAATGGAATGCTTTAACCAATGTGCCACCAGAACTCCATGGATAGTCTCACAGGGTTTGAAAAATTATGCATTCTGCCTTCCTGTCATAGAAAACCATTGGGTTTCCATAATTCAGAAGTCGTTGTTGTTGTTGATCAGAGATATGGTCACAACTAAAGGACAATAGAAAGTAACTTTTTCTTATCTTTTAAGAGACCTATATTTTTCTTTCCATCTCTTCATTCTGACCTGCTGTTTTAAGAATGATACAATTTTTCGAGAGTCAGAGTATAGTCCTACCTTTTCTCAGTCTCTTAGTTATAACTGCAGTCTTTATTAGGCAAAAAGAAAAAAAAAATTAGAAGATATGAAATAAAAACAAATTTAAAACTCAAGTAAATGTATGTAAATGACACAAAGTGGCTGAAAAGTTATGAAATTTAATTAACAGGTGGCTGACAGAGTGACTAGCCAATGATGAAGTAGATGTGTGCAATGTTGTTGCTGTTGCTATGTGTCGTCAAGTAGGGCCCAACTCATAGCCACCCCTCCTTGGGTTTCCGAGGCTGTATCACTATGGAAGTAGATTGCCCAACCTTCCTTCTGAGGAGTTGCTGATGGGTTTGAACCACCAGCCCTCTGGTTAGCAGTCAAGTGCCTTAGGCACTATGCTACCAGAGCTCCTAAATGTGTGCAATA
Source organism: Orycteropus afer afer (assembly GCF_000298275.1). Lineage (NCBI taxonomy): Eukaryota > Metazoa > Chordata > Mammalia > Tubulidentata > Orycteropodidae > Orycteropus > Orycteropus afer. Next base: position 197,499 of record NW_006922466.1, read on the forward strand.
GTAAATCATAGTATGGTAGAGGGAAAATCTTTGGAAAATGATAAACAGAAGTATTTCCTGGTATATAATCTCAAAGTTGAGATCCTTCAATTTTATTTAAATAAATAAATATATATATATACTTGGTATACTCTATTTGCTTAACTATGTTATACTCTAACTGGGTTATGATATAATCTAACTTATATGTTTAATATTTTATTCTAACAAAAAGGGAATATAAATAAAATATAACAACTAATTTATGCAACATGATTTTAATGGCAAATACATTAAAGTTTTATTTGAAAATCCGTAATTATTTAGGTGTGCAATACAAATCAGTAAAGGTATTACAAATTCATAGCATTATTGTTAAAGCATAGATGAGATGTTGTTAGGAGGGAAGATGTACCTTCCATTCAAATTCACAGTAGCTGTTTCTTACAACTCTTCATTTCAAATAATCTGCAGAATGTTTCTGTACCTCCAACTTAATGAATGATACAGATAATTCCCAGAGATCTTAATCTGACTTATCACTGTGCTTTTAACATTTCCAAGTTTAAATATGGGGTTGAAGATAGCCCTATCTATTTTCTTCCTAAAAGTGTTATCATAACAATCAGTGACTAAGTAATTAAATGCTGTGAAAGCCATTCTTCACAAATAAAAATCTTCATAACTTACAAAAAGAAATGGAAATGGTTTCCCTCACAATAACTTCAGTTCTTAAATTAATGATGTGTTAAGAGAAGAGATAGCATTAATCATAGATACATAAGAAGTACATTCCTGAACCTTTGTCAATATTTGTTATGGTGTGGGATTTAGAGATGTTTATAAGGGGGATTTTAACCCCCTTTAAATTGAGAAATTACAGGTGTTAAATTAAAAATGATCTCTGAAATAATATTCAACATTTGAATGAAGTGTTTTGACTTCATTTTCTTCTCAAATTCCAGGACTAAAAGTATTGGAGGATTACATCAGAGAGTGTAATTTCTAAGTGTTTTTTTTTCTTATTTTTTAAAGATAATTTGTCATTTTCATTTATATCAAAGGATGTAAGCAACAGTCTTGAAATTTTAAAAGAATTTTCTTTAAAAAATGTCATTACTCTCAATAGCTATACACAATCAAGAACATATTTCACATTTACACAAGGAATACTCTTAACATTGGAACACTTAGTATTGTTTGTGCTTGTCATCAGAAAATTATGTGAATCCAGAAAATTGAAATGACTATGCTATAACATGGCAGCTCTGGTAGCATCGTGCCTAAGGCACTTGACTGCTAACCAGAAGCCTGGCGGTTCAAACCCACCAATCACTCCTCAGAAGGAAGGTTGGGCAATACTACTTCTATAGTGATACAGCCTCAGAAACCCAAGGAGGAGTCACTATGAGTCATGGCCAACTTGACAGCACATAGCAACAGCAATAACAACAACAACAACATAGACTAGACATAAAATGTCAACTCTCCTGACTAGTCCAAAAACACTATTTATATAATACCCACATGATATTTAGGAGCTTTGGTAGTGTAGTGCCTAAGTCACTTGACTGCTAACCAGAAGGCTGGCGGTACAAACCCACCAGCCACTCCTCAGAAGGAAGATTGGACAATCTACTCCTATAGTGATACCACCTCAGAAACCCAAGGAGGGGTCGCTATGGGTCAGGGCCCACTGAACAGCACATAACAACAACAACAAATGATATTTGATGTTTATATAATTTGGAAATGATATTTGATATATGATAAAACATAATTCTAAAGCATTATTTTATGACAGTAGTGCTTTTGCTGTTATTTTTCACTTTGTATGAACTATTTGAGTTACTCAAGAAGATATTAGTCCTCAAATATGTTAAAAAAATAAAAAAAATAACTGAATCTCTGCTTTCAAAATGTGATTAGGGAGTCATCAACTCATAGGCACATACATAATTATCTTTCTCATAATACACAATTGTTAAATTTATTTATCTTTTGAAATATTGGATAGGGCTCTATTTAAGTTAGAATATGTATTAGTTGAAATTAGCAGCTTTTAGGTCTTATTTTACTGCATTCTTATAAGAGTAAGTTCATAAAAGATGGATATCTGAGTTTTATTATTTTATTGATAACTTATTTTTATTAATAAAAAAATATGCAGAACATACAAAATTATGTCAAAACATATATATATTTATCTTAATTAAAGATATGGATATATAAATTTAGTACTCCTTGTGTGTACATGGGATGAAAAATATTTGAAATACTAAACAGCTGGTTTCTTCTAATTTTGATGAAATCTATAAACCTACATTTTCAAGACATTCAATGAGTTCCACACCCAATTAACATGAAAAACTAACAAAAGCATGTCATAAAGAATTTGCTTAAGATCTAATAATAAAGATAAAATATTAAAATAAAAGAAGAAAAACAGCAGGAGAACAAAGATCCTTTATGTATAGAGGAAAAACAAAGAAGGATGGCATAGTATTCACTGGAAACAACAGAAAATCTTCAGAAGACAATGAGAAAAATCTTTGTAATTTTAGAAGAAAAAATAATTTTTAACTGAATTTATTTTTTGGTGAAAGTAAGTGTGAAAAACAATGGCAAAATAAAGAGTTTTACATATTAAAAAAAAAAGCTGAAAGAGTTCAGTAGTTAACAAACTATATTACAGGAAATATTAAGTATAATCCTTCAGGCAGAAGGAAGATGAAAATCTGTATCTACATGAAATTGAAGAATGTTAGAAATAGTAATCATGTGAATAGATTTTTCACATATTAATTAACACCCATTAAAGCATAACAAACCGTTGAAAAGAAACATAGTAGCAATGATTTGGGGGCTTAAAACAAAGATTGAAAATAAGGCAAAACAGCAATACCGTAAAGGCTAATAATGTAGAAATGGAAGTTTATTATTATAAGATTCATTGGAAGTTCTCCCCACTATCCAAAAGTAAAGTACTTCTCTTAAAGCTTTCCTAAGCTGAAATGACAAAAAACAAAGAAATTTCTCCTATTAAATAATGTGGGGAAATTTTTTGAGTGTTCCCAAACTCAAAAATCAGCCTACTGAATCATACCAAATAACACATAAAACCTAAAATAGCACTAACTTATAGTACAAGCAGGAATGATATGATAAAAACACAACCTATATAAAGTAGAAATATTGTACGTACATACAATGTAGTTCCCAGTGAAGGAGTTGGCCAAGACATTCTCAATGATTGGGTTGTGCACTGCCTTGTTAATGACTGGTTGTGAAACAAATGTTGAGCAATACTTTTGTTTTTTCTTTTTTTTTTTTATAAAAGTAAAAATCCTCTTCAGATTTCTTTTGGTTTGCAAAAACAAATACTAATGTAGGTCTTTCATAAAAGTGAAGTGGTGCAAAGGGTACTTTCACAAGAGAGAGAATACCTGTACTCTACAGTAAACCACTGACGGATGGACTTCATAAAGGTAAAGGTTTTTCACATAAATTCGAAAGTTTCTACCACAGTCACTAAAAAGCAACAAATAGAAATATCTCTTAAGAGATTAGTAACAAATAAGGTAAAATGGAATGATAATCAAGTATTCAATTAGGTCAAAAGAAGGTCAAAAATGAAGAAAAGAAAACAAAGTAAAGATGCAAAAATAGAAATACAGCAAATGACAGATTTTCATTAAATATTGAAAGAAGGCACTTCTTCAGAGGATCCATTGGCTATAGTTACTCCTCATTCCTCCAGCGGCTGTTAGTTTTAGGCTTAGAGTTAAAGAACAGCCCTGCTGTTCTGCCGAAGTCTGATGTTCTGTCTAGATAAACAGAAGAGCTAAACTGAAGAAATTCTACCTGGCACCCAGCTATCTAATTATACCCTTATCTCAGGTGGTCAAGTAGGAAAATCTACATTACAATTTAACTGCATCATTGAATCACACAGGCCCTGTGGTATATAGCATTGGCTGAGTGAGAGGAGGGCCATGGAGTCCATGACTTACAAACTTAGAGCACATGTACAAGAGTCTTCATCCAACCAGAAAGTTTTCTGAGTCAAGGAGTGCCAATGGCTATGGAACTGTTCCTAGTGTTTGCTGTCTTTTTTTTTTTTTTTTTTCCCTGTAAATAATTAAATGGTTTCATTTGCCAGCGCTTTGTAAATGTCTCATGTGCAGTTCAATCAGATTGGATGGTGGTAATACTCATAGGGAGGTCGATGGTATGTGTTGTGTCACTTAACAACAACAACATGGTTTAAAGGAGAAATAAAAGGGAAATTAGAGTATATTTTAAATTGAATAAAATGAAATACTACCATATCCAAAGTGATGTGGCTAAAGTAGTACCGAGTTAACAGACTGATAGCATAGTGCCTAAGGCACTTGACTGCCAACCACCTGAAGGCTGGCGGTTCAAACCCACCAGCCACTCCGCGGAAGGAAGATGAGGCAATCTACCATAGAGATACTGACTCAGAAACCCAAAGAGGAGTCACTGTGAGTTGGGTCCGACTCAATGACATATAACAACAATAGCAACATTATAAAAGAAGAAAAATCTCGATCTATGACCTTAGCTTCTACCTTACAAAATAAACAGGAGAAAATTAAGCCCAAAGTAATCATAAGAAAGGAAATGAGCCACAGGAGCAGATAAAATAAAATAAATGATAAAAAACAATAGAAAAATTTTTTAATCTAAAGCTGACATTTCAGAATATTAATAAATTTTTAAACCGTTAATAAATTGAGGGAGGGAAAATAAAGGAATTTACCAAGATCTAGAAAGAGAGGTGACAAGACTTCACTATCTGCAAGTATTTAAATGGTAAAACCCAAAGTGCATTTCTATTGAGTTGATTGAATTTCATAGCAATCCTGTAAGACAGAGTAGAAATGTTCCATTGGGTTCTAAGGCTCTGGTAGCAAATTGCTGGACTGTGGAGCATCTCGCACTTTTCCAACTTTGCCATTAGCAACCAAGTGTTCAGCCACCGTGCCACCAGGCTTTCTATATAAAGGGCAGTAAGCATTTTTTTAAGGAGCTCTGGTAGCATAGTGCTTAAAGCACTTGACTGCTAACCAGAAGCCTGGCGGTTCAAACCCACCAACCACTCCTTGGAAGGAAGGTGGGGAATCCTACTTCTGTAATGATACTGCCTCGGAAACCCAAGGAGGGGTCTCTATGAGTTGGGGCCGACTCGATGGCACATAACAACAACAACAAGTATTTTTTATTTTATTTTTGCCAATAAATTTTAAATAAAGATAAAATGTACACATTCTTTGAAGTACACAAAATTTCAAAGTTTTCACAGGGGAAAATAGACAACCTGAATAACGATATATCTATTTAAGCAATCAAATTAGTTGTTTAAAAATGGCCACAGTGAAAACTGCAAATCTAGATGGATTCTTTGATAATTCTTACTAATATATAAGGGCAAAGAAATACCAATTCTACACAAATTTATCTAGAATATTAAATAGGAAAGAATTATTTTGATTCCATTCTTTAAAGTAAGAATTACTTTGATACTGTAGACAGATAACATAAAACTATACACCTATATGTATAATGGACATAGATACAAGCATAATTAAAATTTTCAGATATCAAATCCAAACATATAAAATGGATAATGCATTATGAACAAGTAGAGCTTATTCTAGGAAAGCAACATGTGCTTACTTATTAATAATCAATTAATGAATCTCAACATATCAACTTATTAATTAGAAGAAAATTAACTGAGTTTTAAGTAAAAACAATTTGATCATCTAAATAAATCCAAAGAGAGACACTTTTGATAAAAGTCAAAATTTATTACTGTAAATACATTCAGCAAACCAACAATAAAAGGAAATTCTACCAGATTAATATTGTTGTTGTTGCTGTTATGTGCCATCGAGTCGGACCTGACCCATAGCGACCTCTCCTTGTGTTTCTGAGGCAGTATCACTACAGAAGTAGATTACCCTATCTTCCTTCCAAGACCAGATTAATAGCACCTAAAAAACCTACAGCTAAAATAATTCCAGTAGTTAAATACTGAATATTTTCCCTTTAAAAAAAGGAATGAGTTATATAACCCCTCTTACCATGTGTATCCTATACTGTAGAGGTTCTGGGCCTGGCAGTGGGCTGAGGGACGTATACGGATTGGAAAGCAAGAAGTAAAACTACCTTGATTCAGAGCCGACATGACTGTTTCTGCAGAAAATCTTACGGAATCTAAAAAAATTAGTATAAGTAATTAAATGAATTTAACAGTGTTGCAAGGTATAAATCCAATATGCACATATCAATTTTATTCCTACATACTAAGAACAGTAAATTGCAAATTATAATTTAATATACCACTAATAATAACATCAAAATTTACAAAATATTCAGGGACTAAGTTGGCAATTATTCCTGTGTTTCTTAATTTCTTCATCTCCTCCCACATTCTATACAACTAACCCAATTCTCATGTGTTTCTTTCTTTCTTTTTTTACATAGAAAATCTATCAGACTGAAGTTGATGACTAGTCATGATTTTATTTAAGAAAAAAAAAAAATTAAACTCATTTAATATGTGATGTTAATGTTTGGTGACCTTGAGGATAAGAAGTGAGACAAAAAGAAAATGGGTAATTTTTGGTATTACAGTGGAAAAGGAAGTATTCCTGGAAAGTGGAAGATAAATGTAAATTACTCAGAAGTTGTAGATCCTTTGGATAGTGAAGACCTTGTCTTACATCCTATCTGTGACCACATAAGATGGCAAGAATTCAGGGACTAATGACTTGTGATGCATCAATGGAGAAGAGATGATACTAAGTATTGAGGATTCCTACATTTTGTCAAATGTCCCTTATGTCCTAGGCATAGACCTGATTCTGTAAGACTGCATGCACAATAAACATCATGGCAGGAATCGTTATTACCAATGGCCTTATTGAATGAAGGACCACTCGATCATTTTTCACTAGGGACATGGGAATATCTGGGGATTGATTAAACACAAGAATCACTAAAATTGATTGTTTAACAGTGCATCAAAGATAGGGTTTTAAAAGTAGTTGCATTATATAGGGAGAGAATTGCAATGTTGTATATATTTCTAAGTTGAGAGACTTACACTCCCTAACAGGGAATGAACAACAAAAAGAGTCAATACCATTTGACTAAGATTTTAAGGACAGCACAAATGATTTGACTAAAGGTAGGATTATTAAACAATTGTAGGTGAGGTTATATTTATGTGCTAACACTTGTCTGTCAGTTTATTGGGCCAGTTTGCATGTTGCTGTGAGGCTGAAGGCTATGCCACTGGTATTTCAAACATTAACAGGACCACCCTCATAGACAGGTTTCAGCAGAGCATCCAGACCAAGACACACTGGGAAGAAGATGGGATTATGCGCTATGAAAAAAATTAGCCATTGAAAATTAGCCTTATGAATAGCAAGGCTCCAGCAATTGATGAAATACTCACTGAGATGTTTCAAAAAACAGATGCAGCACTGGAAACACTTACTTGTGTATGCTAAGAAATGTGGAAGACAGCTATTTGGCCAACTGACTGGAAGAGATCCATATTTGTGACCATTTCAAAGAACGGTAATCCAACAGAATGTGGAAACTATCAAACAGTATCATTGATATCATATGCAAGTAAAATTTTGCTGAAGAAAATTTTAAAAATTGGTTGTAGTACTATATTGACAGGGTACTGCCAGAAACTCAAGCTGGATTCAGAAGAGGAAGTAGAGCAAGATATTATTGTTGTTGTCAGAAGAGTCTTCACTGAAAGAAGGCAAGTCAGAAAGCCGATTACCTTCATCAATAAGATTATGCAAAGAGATTCTACTATGTGGATCATAACAAATTATGGATAACATTGCAAGGCATGTTGTTGTTGTTGTTATGTGCCGTCGAGTTGGCCCCAACTCATAGCGACCCCTCCTTGGGTTTCCGAGGCACTATCACTACGGAAGTAGGATTGCCCAACCTTCCTTCCGAGGAGTGGCTGGTGGGTTTGAACCGCCAGCCTTCTGGTTAGCAGTCAAGTGCTTTAGCCACTATGCTACCAGAGCTCCTTTGCAAGGCATAGACATTCCAAAACACTAAATTCAGCTCATGAAAAACCTGTACATAGAAAAGAGGCTGTTCTTCAAAGAGTAAAAGAAGATGCTGCATAGTTTAAATTTTGGAAGGGTGTGCTTCACATTGGATCTTTGCAATCTGTATGCTGAGCAAAGAATCCATGACACTGGACTATATGATAATGAAGACAAAATTAGGATTTCAGGAAGACTCATTAACAACCTGCAATGCACAGGTGACACAACCTTGCTTGTTGAAAGTGAAGATGACTTGAAGCACTTCCTGATGAAAATCAAAGACTGCAGAATTCTCTGTGGATTACACCTCCACATAAAGAAAACAAAAATGACTGCATTTGGACCAAGAGGCAATATCATGATAAGTGGAGAAAAGACTGAAGTTGTCAAGGATTTAATTTTATATCCACAATCAGCACCCATGGAAGCAGCAGTCAAGAATTGAGACATTGTACTGCATTGGGAAAAAGTATTGCAAAAGAACTTTTTAAAGTGTTGAGGACCAAAGAATTCACTTTGAAGACTAAGGTGAATTGACCCAAGCCATGACATTTTCAATAGACTTGTACAAGTGGGAAATCTGGACAATAAATAAGGAAGACCAAATAAGAATTGATGCCTCTGAATTGATGTATTGGTGAAGAATACAGAAAATGCCATAGATTGCCAGAACAAACAAATATTTTCTGGAAAAAGTGGAGCTGGAATGCTCCTTAGAAGCAAGAATGGCCAGATTTCATGTCACCTACTTCATCTCACCTCATGTTGTCAGAAGGGACATCCCTGAAGAAAAATATCATGCTTGGTAAAGCAGAAGGTCAGTGAAAAAAGGGAAGACCCTTAATGAAATGAATTGACACTGGCTGCAACGATGGGCTTAACATAACAAGGACTGTGAGGATGGCACACAACCTGGCAGTGCTTCATTCTGTTGTACATAGGTCACTATGAGTTGGAGCTGTGTCAATAGCAGCTAGCAAAAAAATAACAACAACATGCTTGTGTGAATTTCTTGAGAAAAAAAGAAAAAAAGACTTTTGCCTAATTACAGTTTGATGGAACAAAAAGTAATGAAAAACAGGAAATCAAATATGTATGAGAATTGGTGGAAATAGCTTCAAAAAATTTGAATCAAGAGAATGAAATGCAGACATGTAGTTGAATACCATTAATAGGGATGAAAAGGAGGGAGGCTGCCCTATACTCTGAAAAGAATTAAAGTGAAGGATATGAAATATGTATGTCACTCTGAATGAGGAGGGAAAGGGACTGTTAGAAATTGACATAAATTGTAGTTAATGATTTTATTTTAACAATCGGATGCACTATCTATATAGTTTTGCACTCTGTGGTTTCTCTTCTGACATAATCACTATTCTGTAGACTCCAATGACAACCAGCAAGCAGCCAAGATCTGAACTGCAGTGACATCTGCTAGAAAGTTTGTACAGAAATGTGTCCTAAATAGATTCAGAAACAGATTGAACAGAACTATTCTTAATATAGGCATATAACTAATTAAATGAAAATACATCATGTTATCTTACTCCTTTGAGAACTCAGATTAATTAGGAAAAAAAATCAAGATATTAAAGGAAGACTTCAAAATTCATTCAAAATAAAGAAAAACAGCTCTCCTAGTTAGTCAACCAATTTTATCTATTTGAAATCAATAATGATAAGGCATGTTTCTCTACCACAATTAGTGATTTTTTTCATAGATGTAATACTTATAAAATTAGCAAGAAAAATGAAATCAAATGATGATAAATATATTTGGTGATATAGAATGTGAAAACAAAGTTTTACTTTAGGAATTATTTGTTCAGTAAATAAAAGTATTTTAATATGCATTTTCAACCTAACGACTCAATGGTGGCATAGTGCCTAAGGTATTTGACTATTAACCAGAAGGTTGGTGATTCAAACTCACCAGCCACTGCCCTGAAGGAAGATTGGGTACTCTACTTCCATAAAGACTTATCTCCTCAGAAACCCAAAGGGGGTCACTATGAGTTGGAATAGACTCAATGGCAGTGAGTTTTTTTTTTTTTTTTTTTTGGTTAACTCAAGTTGTGGTTATAAACATGTATGTGATTTATTTTTTTCCTTTGTTTACTGGTGCTTTTTTATGGCTCAAATGTTTAACTTTTAGCAATTTTATTAGTATTCTTCATGGTAAATTGCTTAAAATTGTTTATATTTTCAGCTATTATACAGTCATAGTATGATATAAATTATGTCTAAATTTTAAGCTGCCTTTAATACTGTCATAGATATTGTAGTTCTTGCAAATAATACTGGTGATCTGATATCTAATAAATCTTTCATTCAACAAATACAATTTGTTTTTATTGCAAAGAAATTTATTGTATTAATTTCCTATTGCTGCTACAACAGATTGCCACAAATTTAGTTGATTAAAACAATATAGATTTATTATCTTACAGCTTTGGAAGTCAGATGTCTATAATGGATTTCGTTAGGCTAAAATCAAGGTAGAGTCATCCACCTTCTTGAGACTCTAAGGATTGATCTGTTTCCTGCCTTTTCAGTGTTTAGATGGTGTCATAGCTACCCAGTGCTGCTATAACAGAAATACCCCATGTGGATAGCTTTCACAAACAGCACTTTATTTTCTCACAGTTCATGAGGCTGGAAATCCAAATCCAGGTTACTGGCTATAAGGGAAGCCTTTCTTTCTTGGTTGCCTCTTGGAGAAATTCCTTGTCTCTTCAGCTACATGTCCCTGGTTCCTTGTTGACATTCATGTGGCATAGCATTTATCGTCCCCCATGTCTTCTGGTTTCTCTGTGCATAATCTACTCTTTTTGTGTATCATCAGAGATATTTGGCTTAAGATATATCTTACACTGATATGGCTGTTAACGTAACAAAGAAAACCCACTCCAAAACGAGATCACGATGACAAGTATAAAGGGTACCATTTATTCACATAATTTGTTGTTGTTGTTGTTACGTGCTGTCGAGTCAAACCCGACTCATAGCGACCCCTCCTTGGGTTTCCGAGGCAGTATCACTACGCAAGGTTGGGCAATCCTACTTCCGTAGTGATACTGCCTCGGAAACCCAAGGAGGGGTCGCTGTGAGTCGGGCCGACTCGACGGCACATAACAACAACAACAAAAATCACTACGGAAGTAGGATTGCCCAACCTTCCTTCTGAGGAGTGGCTGGTGGGTTTGAACCGCCAGCTGTCTGGTAGCAGGCAAGTGTCTTATCCATTATGCTACCAGAGCTCCCTCACATAATTTAGGGGGACATAATTCAATCCATAAGAGATGGTGTCTGCATTCTTTGTGTTCAAGCCTTTTCCATTAATGATATCCTTCTGACCTCTGCTTCTATTTTCAGATCTCCTTCTCTAAAGCTGTTCTCCTGATCCCTCTGATGAGGACTCTTGTCATTACATTGTGCCCAATCAAATACAGGATAATCTATTTCAGAATCCATAAATTAATCATATGCATATAATCTCTTTTGCCAAGGAAGGGTATTTGGGTATAGCCATCTTTGGAGAGGGCATTATTCTACCTGTTGTTGTTGCTGTTGTTATGTGCCGTCGAGTCGGCCCCGACTCATAGCGACCCCTCCTTGGGTTTCTGAGGCAGTATCACTACGGAAGTAGGATTGCCCAACCTTCCATTATTCTACCTACAACACCTAATATAAAAGATAGTTGAGGTACAATAAAAAACAAAAGTAGAGTGGTCCATGTTACAATGGAGTTTGAAGGCAAAGTACAATGTGAATGTTGAAAATGTGTTTAAAATTTAAAAAAGACTAATAAAACTGGAAATAATGGACAAATGAAAGGTAAAACAAGGAAGGAATTTCTTTCAGGAAGTATTTGATTTGGATGTGAGACATGGGGATAATATGCAAGAGATGAATATCCAAATAAAGGAAAATTTCAGCCTTTGAATGGTACTTGAAGTCATTTAATTTTTTTTTTTTTTTTTTTAGTACTTTAGGTTCCGGCCAACTTAATACCTTTCAAGAAAATGCCTAAGTTTTATTAATATCACCCTCATTGGTAAATGGAGAACAGAAAAACAATGTGATAGAGATTATACTGTTATACAAATTAGAAGATGGTTTCATTACACATGCAAGAATCAAGTATAATATGACAAAGCCTGTTATCAGTTGTTCTTGTTAGTTGCCACTGAGTTGGCTCTAACTCATGGCCACCCTGAGCACAACAGAATAAAACACTGCCTATCCTACACCAGCCTCATAATCCTTGCTACACCTGAGGCCATCGCTGCAGCTACTGTGTCAATCCATCTCAATGAGTGTCTTCCCCTTTTTCACTGACCCTCCATTTTAACAAGCATGATATCCTTTTCTAGGGCATAGTCCCTTCTAACAATGTGACCAAAGTAACTGAGATGAAGCCTGGCCATTCTTACTTCCAAGGAGCATTATGGCTGCACTTCCTCCAGGACAGATTTGTTTGTTCTTCTGGCAGTCCATGGTATTTTGAATATCCTTTACCAACACCATAATTCAAAGGTATCAACTCTTCTTCAGTCTTTGTTCATTATCCAACATTCATATGCAAGATATTCTGTTAATGTTGGAAGTAGAAGTTTGAAATATCAGTTGTGGAGAGAGAAAGCAAACTAAGGTATATTTAAGGATAAGGTAATGGTTGATACCTATAATCTTATACCAAACTCCAAATTCACTGGCATCAAGTTGGATCAGACTCACAGTGACCCCTCCTTGGGTTTCTGAAGCAATATCACTACTGAAGTAGATTGCCCAACCTTCCGTCCAAGGAGTGGCTGGTGGAATTGAACCTGCAGCCTTCTAGTTAGCAGTCAAATGCCTTAGGCACTATGCCACCAGAGGTCCCAAAACATTATACTGACATTTATTACAAGACTTTCTTCAGTAAATTCTTCCTGAAGTTTGTTTTAAACACAAGATCTATCATTGTCAGACAAATATAACTAAAAGTTAATTTTGCTAGGAAATGTGTGCAAAATGGTGACTGAGTAAATGGATTATGCAAGTACAGCTGAATGCAACAAAGGGATGGCAGAGAGGATTCTTAGAGTAAAAAACGTAGAGAAAGCAATGCACTAGATCCAGTGAGATTTAGGACTGTTACTTGGGAATATGTCACTAAATAATCTTAATTTCTAGTAAGCTTTATTTAAAAAAGAGAAGGCTTTATCTTCTCATGTCAATTATGGAAAATTGTTAATTCATATATTCTTTTATGTAGTCCAGGAGTGGCATACAAAATAGTCTTTAGAAATAAGAAAAGCACGTTGATGGTGTCGTGGTTAAAGCATCTGACAATTTAACCCCAGAGTCACTCTGTGGAAGAAAGATGAGGTAGTTGCTTTCATAAAGATTTACAGCTTTGGAAACCCCACAGGGAAGTTCTACCTTGTCCTATATGGTGGCTATGAGTAAAAGTTGACTTGATGACAGTGGTTTTTTGTTTGTTTATTTAGAGATAAGAACAACATGAACATGTATAAATGGATAATCCACATGGAAGACAATGAGTAAGATGTAAAATGTTCAATTATTCATGGAAAGATAAACCGTCATATATATGTCTATATCTTTCTCATTGGTTCTAAGAAATAACACAATATTTTTCTTCATTATGTCATCTTTCCTTTATTCTTCTTCATTCATTGTCATTTTAAATGCCCACTACAAACCTTTTCTTACCGTCACTGAGAAATCCATCATTTAATTTGATATATTTGCATTTAAATATCTAAGACAAATTAATTTTTCTCTTGCTTGGAAACCATTTTTCCCCAAATAGCTATTTTAGGATATTTTTATTAAAGCATAATCAAGGAAGAAATCAAATGTTAATGAGAAATTTGGGATATAATTGGCTTGTGGGTCTCTCCTGTCTCCTCTTATCTTACATCCATGGATTTTCTGGCATATTCTCTATAATTAGAAGATGGAAGATAAAAATTGAAAAGATAGAGGAAACATACTATGTACAGAAAGCAATCAGGAAGGTCCTCAGCCTTTTTTAAACTGACTGCAAATGCAGCTGAGGAGGAAAAGTTTTGTCTAAGGAACATGATTACTGCATAGGACTCATGGAGGTGGAAATGAGTAAGTAGTAAATTTTTAGTAGATATGAATTCAGGAGTTTTCAGAAATCAGTGCAAATAAAGTAAATGGCATGATGATTGTTACAATTATTTCATTACAGGATTTCAGATAAATATTTGTTACTATAGTGATAAAAATGTGACAGGGAAAATAGCACATGAATTCAATATGAAAAGCCATCATGAAAATGAGCTTGTCCAATATTATGTAGCTAGTTAAGGCAGGAACAATAACCAAAATCCTGGACCCTTTGAAATTTATATGGATATCTCTGAGATAAAAATTATTTTACTTTTTTTTTAACATGAAACTACAAATATATATATATATATTTTTTTTAAAGAGTTATCTCCTCTCTCTGGAGCAAATCTGAGCCCCAAGGAGCTTAGTTCAATCTCAGGATCTGAAATGTAGTAATTTTATAAGCTTAAACTTGTCATTCATTTTCTCAGAAGCCTGATTTTTCCATTTATGAAATGGAAACAGTGATATGATATCTCCACAGCACTCAGTATTTTTTAATGAGTAATAATACTTCTAAGGAGATTAAGTAGACATCTTCTGGTTAGCAGTCAAATGCCTTAGGCACTATGCCACCAGAGCTCTTACCAACAACAGAAGTTGTCTATGGAGGCAAATCATTAGAAAAATTATATTATGATCATCAGATTTCTTGCTGGGAAAAGCATAAGAATAGAGAATAATGGGAGTAGAATGTCTCTAGTCTAACAAATATTTCTTCAACAAATTGATACGTTTGCCACTTAATGTGACTGACAGTTTATTCCTTGGGCCATAGCAGACAATTGTTAGAAAATCTTTTGTTTGGATGAATGTAACCAGATTCTATAAATATATATGTAAGTATATACATATATGTATACATATATACACACATATGTGTATACACACATATAAGTGTATGTATACATGTAGACATATGTGTGTACATTTTTTATCTGGTAATGGAGAGATTGTTTTTCACTCTAGCATCTTTTAGTGGAGTATAGTCACTGGCTCTTGAATCTGGGATGTATACACATTGTAAATTAGAAACATTAATGTTTTCTTGGTTATTTTATTTTTTCTATATAAATTTCTTTACATTTGTTGTCAACTCATGAGGATCCCAAGCCTGCAAAGTACAACTGCTTCAGATGTGCTATTAGTGAAGCACTTACCATTTGTACCATGCAGGGACTCATTTCTATAATTACTTCAGGAAAAATATTGATATATTTGCATAAAAGTTTAGAATTTCTTCAAATAGGGTATTTATAATTAAATAAATGAATTCCACATGCATTTTTAAAGGGTAAGTAAAACCAAAAGAGCAATCTAATCACAAACTGTTTAAATAGGTAACTGCAACTGATCATAAAAATTAGATACCATGATGATTAGATGGCCATGAAAATCAACATGGACTGTTAGGAGTGTTACAAATTTTACAGAATCTATTATGCAAATTCATTGTGGGAGAAACTAAAGGGGAAATAATAATATCAGAATATCAGAAGAGAGATCAACTTTTGTTTTTGACCTTCAAAATTTTGATTCTGATAATGAAAGTAGACTACTTTTCATAGTCTTTTTTTGTTTTCTTTTTCAATTGGAGTACAGTTACTAGTTTTTGATTCTGGTATGTATACATGATACATTGTAAATTAGTGAAACATGCTCCCTTTGTTATTTTATAAAAGGCAGTCTGTTGGCACAGTTTTCAAAGTGCTTAATTGCTAACCCAAAGGTTAAAAGTTCAAATCCACCATGCACTCCATGGGAGGAAGGTGTAGCAGTCAGGGTCTGTAAGATTCCTGGGAAACCACATGGTACAGTTCTACGCTGTCCCAGAGGGCTGCTATAAGTTGGAATTGACTTGAGAGCAGTGGATTTGGTTTTTGGTTTGGGTTATTTTATTGATTCTATTTAAAATAATAGAGAAAATTAAGGGTTTCCAGGAAGAAAAGAAAAAGAGAACTATGTTTTCATATTATTCAAAATGTTGACCTTTACATATTTTGCTTGAACTCTTTACATAAAAACAGTTTATGATAATGCTATATATTAATTTTACTGTGATTGCTGATAAAATATGGTGTCTTGAAAAGGTGTGTCATTGGAACTCTGTGGTAAAGAAATGCTATCATTTTCCTGAAGGCTGTGAAAAAAATAAAATTCACACAGAAGTTGCTTGTGAGAAAAGATGTAAAAAGAGAATAGTTCTTATGTTAATTAAGAATTAGCATGACTCTTCAGTGTGATCTTTAAAGGCTAGAATTTAAATTGCCCTTTCCTTGCCAGTTTGTCATACACTTGTGCATTTCTGCACATTCCGTGATGAGTTGAGATTTATTTATTTCCTCTTTTCATATTTAAATTATGCTGATAAGACAATTGGATGAAATGATTCACCTAGAAGCTATATTCAAAATACTCTTTTTTTCTGTCTAAAAAATTATAGATATTTAAATTTGGAATACCACAATAATATATATTTTTCTTTAATTTTGTTATAGATAATTATTTATAAAAATTAGTAAGACAGAAAAAAATATTTTAAAAGCTGCTATTATGTAACAGCAGGGTGAAAATATTTAATTGAACTGGAAGGATTGTCATGAATTCAGAATTATGTCAAAATAAAGTACTTAAACAGGGAGCTCCAACAAGATAGTAGAATTGGCACACAATCTACACAGACCTTCTGCAACAAAGAAATGAGGAACAAATTGAAACCAATGCAGAAGATGATCCTGGAAAGGTGAGCCATGACGGCAAGGACAAAGAAGTGGATTAAATATCAACTAGTAGCAGAACTTGAAAGAAAACATGAGTAAGGAGAAAAAAGCAGCTTCAGACTGCCAGTTGTCTTGAGTGCACCATCATTTGAATATATCCTAGAAACAACTCAAGAATCAGCTCTGCTTATTAAATAATGCATGAGCAAGGACAGCATTGGTGCCTGACAACCAGAAAGGAAAACAGAAAAGGAGGTAAACAGACCTTTGTACTGCCAGCACCTATCCTGATGCCATAGTCATTTTGAATATTCTCAAGCCACAGGTGAAACCATTTTGAATAAATGGCATTCTTACCTAGGCTGCAACATAGTAGTGGACTCTGCTTGTGGAGGACAGTACAGGTAGCCACACTGGAGGCTAAAGAATGGAAAGTTTTGATATTCACCTTGTTAATTTTATACCCCCCACACTGAGTGAACTGAGGTGTGGCTATCCCCAGCCTCCACCCATACTCTTCACAAGAAATAATTCCATACCAGTCTGTGCCCTGACAGCCTGGGTGCCATGTCCCACCCACCACCCACAATTTTGCTTTTCATTGTTTATGTTTAAATTATTTTTATTTTAAATCTCTTTAGTTTTATTCTCTTCTCCTGGTTCTCTCTCTCTGTCTTTCTCTTTAGTCTTCTTTCTTTTTGTTCATCCCATCCCTTGTTTTCCCTTTTGAAGTTTTACCATTTTTTTTTTTTACTATTCTTTAACTCTTGCTCTTTTCTTTCATTCCTCATTCCCAAGATAGTGTTGCTTTTTAGAATTTTCTCTTATTAATTTTTTGTATCCCTTGTTAATATGTTTTGAAAATTTTACTTCTAATTTTTTGCATTTTTTTTTTCATTTGTTCCTATTTATGTGGTTTGAATTTTTAGTTCTTTTGCTGTTATTTTGTGATTTTTTTTTTTTTTTTTGTCTAACTGAGCAGCATATGGCAACTATTCCAGCATTATGCAAGCAAACCTGCACCTCCTGAAACCCCACTCACTGAGTTAGGGGCACTGCTTGTTTTTGGAATAACTGACCAATGATAAACAGTGGCCAATACCAGCTCAACTTCCATTAAACTGCCCTTTACAAACTGCTAACAGAGATCTGTTCACTCATCAATTGTTTTCACACATTAATCAGAAATACAACACCACTAAAATGTTCCAGAGACAACAGACCACAGTTCACACAAAGAAGCAAGATAAAATAGTAGAAACAAAGGATCAGAATACAAACCTGAAAAAAGCCCTGAAAAACAAGCACCATTGGACTCCCTAGTAAGGAATTCAAAAGCATTATGTTTGAGTACCTTCAGTAGATTGAGAGACAAACCAAGGAAAACACTGACAATGTGATAACACATTGAAGGTGCAAAAGAGTAGAATCAAATCAATGGAAAATAGAATCAATGAGATTGAAAACAAATGCCTCAGTACTACTTTGTAAAAGGAGCAATCAGACAAAAGATCAAAACTAAATGGACAAATTCTAAGATTCATGTGGGAGACCATAAAGAGGGACAATCTATGTGTAATTGGAATTCCAGAACAGAGAGAGACATATAATACCACAAAGAAAATTATCGAAGATTTGCTGGAAGAGAATTTACTAAATATGATGAAAGATATTTCAAGATGGGTCATGTTTTCTAACCCACTCTGCAACTCTCTGTCTCTTGAGTAGTGCATTCAATCCATTAAATTCAGTGTAATTATAGACAAGTGTGAATTTATTGTTGTCATGTTATTTTTTGTTTTTTTCATGGTGTTGCTCATTTCTTTGTGCCATATGATTTTCTGTGCTGAGCTCCTTTTGGACATATTCCATTCAAAAATTTCAATGACCCAAAAACAGTATAAAGCCTCTCCCAAAATCAACAAGACATAGCATAATTAATCTCACTAAAACCAAAGACAAAGAAAGAAAACTGAAAGCAGTACTGGAAAAAGGAAAAGTTACTTATAAATGCCAACCAGTAAATTAAGCTCTGATTTCTTGGCTTAAACCATGCAGATGAGAAGGCAATCAGATGATATATATATATAACCTGAAAAGAAAGAATTGTAAACAACAACAACAACAAAACTGCCCAACAAAATTGTCCCTTAAATATGAAAGTGAAATTAGGAGATTTCCATATAAACAGGAAATAAGGGAATTTACTAAAACCAAGTCTATTTTACAAGAGATCTTAAAGGGAGTCCTTATGATAGAGAACCAGCAACAGTAAACGACAAACAATGAGTGACACAAATGATGATGACATAACCCAGAAACCAACCCAGTTATACCACTATCCAAAATAAAATAAGCTTAGAAGACTGTAAACAGGGAGCTAGAGACATCATTTGGTAAATGAAGACAACTACAACCACGGAGAGGTAGTCACAGAACTTCTAAATGGTGAGATCAAGACAATTGTAAGGTAGGCCAGATTGTTTTAAACGTGGGAAGAAAAGAATATATCACAGGGTAGCCTCAATAAATAAATAAAATAAGAGAACAAACACATATATTTTGAAAAATATAAAACAATAGTAATGAAGGAGATGACCACACAATTCATAAACAAAAGGAACTCAACACAGAAAATCATATGGCACAAAGAAATGAGCAGCATCATGAAAAACAAAAAAAATAACATGACAACAATAAATTCATACTTATCTATAATTACACTGAATGTTACTGGGTTAAATGCACCACTCAAGAGACTGAGAGCTGCAGAGTGGGTAAGAAAACATGACCTGTCAATATGCAGTCCACAGGATATTCATCTTAAACACAAAGACAAAAATAGACTAAAATAGACTAAATCAAAGTTGGAGAAAGATATACCAAGTAAATAGCAACTAAGAAAGGACAGGAGTGGCAACGTTAATTTCTGATAAAGTAGACTTTAAGATAAAAATGGCTATAAGAGACAAAGAAGGACATTATGCAATGATTAAAGGATCAATTGAACAAGAGGGCATAGCCATAACAAATATCTATGAACGCAATGATAGAGCTCCAAAATACATACAGCAGATTTTAATAGAATTGAGAAGACAAATGACTCCACAGTAACAGAAGGCTTTAATACACCACTTTCACAAGAGACAGAACAGCTGGATAGAAACTCAACAAAGATGCTGAAGACCTAAACAATACGATCAAACAACCTGAACTTATAAACATCTACAGAGCCCTTCACCCAACAACAACAAAATATACATTCTTTTCCAGCACATATAGAACATTCTGCAGGATAGATCATATGTAAAGCAACAAAGTAAGCCCCACTAAATTTAAAAGCATTGAAATACGGCAAAGCATCTTCTCAGACCACAATGCTACAAAATTAGAAATCAACACTCGGTAGATCAATGAAAAAAGACCAGAGAAAAAACACATGGAAACTTATTAGGAACATCCTTAAAAACACCTAAGTACTAGAAAAAATTAAGTAAATAAATAAAAATTCCTTGAACCAAATAGGAGCTCTGATAACTTAGTGCCTAAGGCATTTGACTGCTAACCAGAAGGCTGGTGGTTCAAGCCCACCAGCCACACCTTGGAAGGAGGATGGGGCACTATTACTTCCACAGTAATACTGCCTTGCAAACCCAAGGAGGGGTCACTAGGAGTAGGATACAACTCAATGGGAGTGAGTTTGTTTTTTGGTTTCTTGAACCAAACAATAAAGAAAACATGATATTCCAAAATCTTTGGCACACAGCAAAAACAGTAATCAGTGGACAATTTACAGCAATAGATATACATATTAGAAAAGAAGAAATAGCCAAAATCAACACCTTAACCCAACATCTCCAACAATTATAAAACAGCAAGAAAAAAAAGTCTGTGGTTATGAGAAGAAAAGAAATAGCAATGATTTGAGCAGAAAGAAATAAAACAGAAAATAGAAAGACAATAGAAAAATTCAATAAGACCAGAAATTGGTTCTTTGAAAAGATTAATAAAATCAACAAACCAATGGCAAAATAAACTAAGGAAAAGAAAGAGAAGATGCAAATAACATGAAAAAGATATGAAACGGGAGATGTAACAACAGATCCAACAGAAATAAAAAGAATAATATCAGGATACTACGAAGAACTTTAACAAAATTTGAAAGCCTAGAAGAAATGGAAAGATATCTAGAAACACATTTTCTACCTAAACTAAAACAGACTGAGTTAGGAAATGTGAACAGACTCATAACAAAAGAAGAAATTGAACAGGACATTAAAAAAAAAAAAAATACACAACAACAATAAAAATGTCCTGGCCCAAATGATATCACTGGAGAAGATATCAATCATTCAGAGAAGAGCTATTAATCCTATTTAAACTATTCCAGAACATAGAACACATTAAAGGATGGAATACTCCCTAATTTTTTTTTTTTTTTTTTAATGAAACAAGCATAACCCTGATACAAAAACCAGGCAAAGACACAACTATAAAGGAAAACTAAGACCAATATCCCTCATGAATATAAATGCAAACATATTCAACAAAATCCTAGCCAAGAGACTCCAAAAACATATCAAATAATAATAATAATAATAATCCATCATGTCCACTGGGATTCTTACCAGGTATGCAAAGATGGTTCAACATTAGAAAAACAATCAACATAATTCACAACATAAGAAAAAACAATAATTATCAAAAATAATCACATGACAATGACAACACATGTAGAAAAGGCATTTGATAAAAGACAACACCCATTCTGATAAAAACTGTCAAAAAACAGGAATAGAAGGAAAATTCCTCAACATAATAAAAAGGACAGGATATATGCAAAACCAACCACCACTTTCAGCTCAATTTGTTGTACTCTGGTGTCTTGCATGTTGCCGTGAGGCTGAAGGCTATGCCTTCAGTATTTCAAATACCAGCATGGTCACCCATGACAGACACGTTTCAGTGGAGCTTTCACACTAAGACAGATTAGGAAGAAAGAAGGAGCTATCCGCTTATCAAAGAATTGGCCAGTGAAAACCTAACGAATAGCAGTAAAACACTGTCTAATATATTACTGGAAAACTTTATGAGTAGCCCTGATACATTGTCTGATATAGTGCCAGAAAATGAACCCCTCAGGTCAGAAGGCACTCAAAATATGTCTAGGGAAGTGCTGCCTCCTCAGAGTGGAGCTGGCCTTAATAAGATGAATGTAGTAAAGTTTTTGGGACCTCCACTTTCTGATGTGGCATGACTCAATATGAGAAGGAACAACTGCAAACATCCATTAATAATCAAAATATGGAATATACAAAGTAAGAATTCAGGAAAATTGGGAGTTGTCAAAAATGAAATGGAATGCATAAAGATAGACATCCTAGGCATTAGTGAGCTGAAAGAGTTTTGGCCATTTTGAATCAGACAACCATATGATCTACTATGCCAGGATTAACAAATTGAAGAGAAATGGTGTGACATTCTTTGTCACAAGGACTGCTTCATTATCAGTCCTGAAGTACAATGCTGTCAGTGATAGGATATTGCCCACATGACTACAAGGAAGACAAATTAATAATACTACTATTCAAATTTAAACACCAACTACCAAAGCCAAAGATGAGAAAATTGAATTTTTTTTTTATCAACTTCTACAGTCAGAAATTGACCAAACATGCAATCAAGATGTTTTGATTATCACTTGTGATTGGATTGCAAAAGTTGGAAACAAAGAAGAATAACTGGTAGTTGGAAAATATGGCCTTGGTGAGAGAAATAATGATCTAGAGATCTCATGATGGAATTTTGCAAGACCAATGACTTATTTATTGCAAATACCTTTTTTCAACATGAGCGACAGTTTATACATGGACTTAACCAGATGGAGTATACAGGAATCAGATTGACTACATCTGTGGAAAGAGGTGATGGAGAAGCTCAATATCTTCAGCAAAAACAAGGCCAGGAGCTGACTGTGAACTGACCATCAACTGCTCATATGCAAGTTCAAGGTGAAGTTGAAGACAATTAAAACAAGTCCACAAGAGCCATAATATGACCTAGATTATATCCCTCCTGAATTTAGAGACTATCTAAAAGATAAATGTGATGCATCAAACACCAATGAGCAAAACCCAGAGGAATTGTGGGATGGCCTCAAGAACACCATCCATGAAGAAAACAAAAGGTCATTAAAAAGATAGGCATGGGAAAAAAATGGATGACACAAGAGACTGAAACTTGCTTTTGAATGGAGAGTAGCTAAAGCAAATGGAAGAAATGACAAGATACAAGAGCTAAACAAAAGATTTCAAAGAGGAACTAGAGAAGATAAAATCAATTATTATAATGAAATGTGCAAAGACCTGGAGTAAAAATGCCAAAGAGAAGAAAAATACTCAAGATTTCTCAAACTGAAAGACCTGAGAAAAAACATTCAAACCTTGAGTTGCAATATTCAAAGACTCTGTGCATAAAATATTGAATGATTCAGGAAACATCTATAGATGATGGAAGGAATACACAGAATCACTGTAGCAAAAAGAATTGGTTGATATTCATCCATTTCAGTAGGTGGCATATGATTAAGAACCAATGGAACTGAGAGAAGAATTTGAACCTGCCCTGAAGGGTTTGGTGAAGAACAAAGCTCCAGGACTTGACGGAATACACATTAAAATTTTTCAACAAATGCATGCCATGCTGGAGACACTCACTCACCAATGCCAAGAAATTTGGAAAACAGCTACTTGGCCAACTGACTAGAAGTGATCTATATTTGTGCCCATTCCAAAGAAAGATAATCTCACAGAATGTGGAAATTATCAAACAATATCATTAATATCACATGCAAGTAAAATCTTACTGAAGATAATTCAAAAACAATTACAGCAGTATATTGACAAGAGAACTTCCAGAAATGCAAGCTCGATTCAGAAGAAGATGTAGAACAAGGAATATCATTGTTATGTCAGATGAATCTTGACTGAAAGAAAAGAATACCAGTAAGTTATTTACTTGTGTTTTATTGATTATGTGAAAGCATTTGATTTTTTGGAAGATAACAAATTATGGATAACATTGAGAAGAATGGGAATTCCTGAGCACTTAATTGTACTCATGAGGAACCTGTACATAGACCATGACACTGTTGCTCAAACAGAAGAAGGGATACTGAATGGTTTAAAAATCAGGAAGGGAGTGCATCAGGATTGTATCCTTTCATTGTATGTATTCAATCTGCATGCTGAGCAAATAATCAGAGAAGCTGGACTATATGAAGAAGTGATTGCCATCAGAATTGGAGGAAGACTCATTAACAGCCCATGATACACAGATGATACAACTTTGCTGACTGGAAGAAAGATGACTTGAAGCACTTATTGATGAAGATTAAAGACTACAGTCTACAGTATCGATTACATCTCCACATAAAAAGAATTTAAATCCTCACAACTGGGCCAATAAGCAGCATCATGATAAATGGGGAAAAGATTGAAGTTGTCCAAGATTTCACATCACTTGATTCCACAATAAATACCAACAGAAGAAGCATTCAAGACATCAGATGATATATTGCACTGGGAAAATCTGCTGCAAAAGACTTTTTTAAAGTGCTGAAGAACAAAGATGTGCCTTTGAATACTAAGGTGCACTTAACCCAAGCCATGGTGTGTTTAATCACCTCATATGCATTTGAGATCTAGACAATGAATATGGAAAACCAAGGGAGAGTTGATGCTTTTGAGTTGTGATTTTGGTGAAGGATACTGAAAGTACCTTGGACTGCCAAAAGAACTAACAAAGCTGTGCTGAAATAAGTGCAGTCATAATTCTCCTTGGAATCGAGACTGACCAGACTTCATGTGACTTACTTTGGTCATGATGTCAGAAGGGACCATGCCCTGGAAAAATGTAATGCTCAGTAAAGTGGAAAGTCAATGAAAAAGGGGAAGACCCTCAATGAGATGGACTGACAGTGGCTATAACTATGGATTTTGATACAGCAAGTATTGTGAACGTGACACAGGATCAGGCAGTGTTTCTTTCGGTTGTACATAGGGTCGCTATGAGTCAGAGATGACTTGATGGCACCTAACAACAACTCAATAACATGTAAAAGTGACAGTTCACATTATTATCAATAAAGAGAAACTGAAGCCATTCCCCTTGCCAACAGGAACAAGATAAAGATGCCCTATATCACCGTATCTATTCAATATTGTATTGGAAGTCCTACCCAGGACAATAAGGCAAAAAAGGAAAATCAAAGGCATCAAAATTAATAAGGAAGAAGTAAAAATATCCTTAGTTTCAGATGATATGACCATATACATAGAAAACCTAAGACTTTCAGCAACAAAAGTACTGGAATTTATTGAAAGATTTTGCATGGTGGCAGGATGCAAGATCAACATACAAAAATTAGTAAGATTCCTTTACACAAGCAATGAGGTCTCTGAAAAGGAAATCAGGGGATTATATCACGTACCATAGCTACGAAAAAAGATAAAATACTTAGGAGTAAGTCTTACCAGAGACACAAAAGACCTATAAAAAGAAAAATAAAAAAAAGACTGCTTCAAGAAACTATGAGATCTACATAGATGGAAGAACATACCGTGCTCAAGGATAGGATGATAGAACATTGTGAAAATAGCAATACTACCCAAGGAAATCTATTCGTTCAGTGCAATCCCAATCCAGGTTCCATCAATATTCTTTAAAGACATGGAAAAAACAAACACTAATTTTATATGGAAGGGAAAGAGACCTTGGATAAGCAAAGCACTACTGGAGAAGAAGAGCAAAGTAGGAGGTCTCACACTTCTAAATCCGAAAACCTACTATACAGCCATAGTTTTCAAGAAAGCCTGATATTCACACAATGGCAGACACAGAGACCAGTGGAACAGAATTGAGAATCCAGAAACAGATCCATCAACCTATGGTCAGTTGATTTTTGACAAAGGGTGGAAATTCATTTAATGGGAAAGTGATAGTCTCTTTCACAAGTGGTCCTGGCAAAACTGGGTATATATTTGCAGAAAAATGAAACAATATCCATATCTCACACAATACACAAAAGCTAATTCTATATGGATCAAATACTTAAATGTGAAATCCAAAACTATAAAGTTCATCAAAGAAAAAAATAGGGGCAAACTTAGGGGTCTTCATTTATTGTATAATTAGACTTTTAAACAAAACCCAAGATGCACAAACAGCAGATAATAAACTAATGATTGGTACCTTCTAAAAATTAAATTCTTATGTTATCAAAAGACTTCTCCAAAAAAGTAAAAATAGAACTTACAGAATGGGAAAAAATATTTAGCAAAGAATTATCAGAGAAAGGACTTAACTCTGTAATTTATAGAAAACTCCAACTCCTCAACATCAAAAAAGACAAACAATGTAGTTCAAAAATGGGCAGAAGATATGAACAGAAATTTCACCAAAGAAATATTTGGGCAGCCAACAAACATGTGAAGAAATGGTGTGATCATGATCCATTAGAGAAATGCAAATCAGAACAACCATGAGATATAATCTCACCCCAGCATTAATAGCAAAGTTCAACAAGACAAAATATGACAAATTCTGACAAGGATGTAGATGGATTAGGACTCTTATACACTGCTGTTAGCCTGTAAAATGATAAAACAACTGTGGCACTGTGGCAATTGGTATGGTGATTCCTTCAAAAGTTTGAAATACAAATACCATTTGACTCAGCCATTATATTACTAGGTGTATATCCTAATGAAGTGAGATCCAGGACAAGAACAGGTATATGCACACCCATGTTCATCACAATGTTATTCAAAATAGCAGACATGGAAACAACCTAAGTGCCCATCATCTGTGAAATGGATAAACAAATTATGGTACAAACACACAATGGAATACTGTGAAACCCTAAAAAATAATGTAGAATCTCAAAACACTGCATAGCATAGATGAACTTGGAGGATACTATGCTTAGTGAGGGAGCTCTGGTAGCATAGTGGCTAAGACACTTGCCTGCTAACCAGACGGCTGGCGGTTCAAACCCACCAGCCACTCCTCGGAAGGAAGG